>NW_008588835.1:5519-42779 GCF_000691845.1 Merops nubicus
GGTAGCAGCTTCCTCCTGCTGCTGGCAGATTGTGCCCAGGTCTCAAGAGTGATTCTGTCATGGCCTGGAGGTGGAACGTGTTGAACCAAATTACTCACTGGTAAAGATCATTTTAGTTTCACTCCTATAGCTGGAGTTCAAGAAAAATCTGCCTTGTATTCTTGGTGTCTGGAAATAGATGCTGATGCTGCAGTTCCAGAATTGCCTAAATCCTCTGTCTGAAGGAGGCTGTGAGGCTTGTTTAACTTGGGAGTTGAGACGCTTGTCCCATTCATTATCTTCACTAATTACCAAAGGCAGTTAAGAAGAGGAGATATGTTACTGGTGTTTGATCTCTTCTCCAGGTTGAGGTCTGGCTGAATCACGTGCTAGAAAGCATGAGGGCTACTGTGAGAGACCAGATGACGGAGGCTGTCACGGCTTACGAAGAGAAGCCAAGGGAACAGTGGCTCTTTGACTACCCTGCCCAGGTATCTCCCACTGCTCCTCATCTCCATTCAGGCTGGCATGTAGAAAGGCAGCTCTTGGCTTCCCCTTCAGACCTGCCCTTCCCCTCTTCCAGTCATGGCCTCTGGCTGTGGATGGGGATGTTTCTGACCTCCAATGCGCTGTCCAGGAGAGAGGAAGGATGAGTTGTCCTTTATCCTGGCAATCTCCAGATGGAGTTTGCAGGCTGAGCTCCATGCTTTGATTTGGGCTCCAGGGAGGATATGCTCTTGGCTGGGTTACAGAGCTCGGGGCTTTGGCAGTTCCTGCTGCACCCTGTGAGTAACGGGTAGTCTGTACACCCAAAGGAGCAAGAAGTGCAGCAGAAAAACAAAGTGGTGAGGCCTAATGAGAGAGAAGAGGCTTTCAGAGGCATCTCTAACAGCTTTGTGGTCTCCAGCTCTTCTGCTCTCAGACATTTGAAAGGTGCTGATTTGCTAATAAGTAGCTGCTAAATGTGTCTACCACTGATGTGATGTTTTAAAGTACTGTTTTCCTGTCTACTGTGACTCCTGTGTGAAAAAAATACTTAATTTCATGTCACAGATACTTCATCCTTGATCCCCTTGTGGATAAGACACTCTTGAATGTAAGGAAGCTTTGGTGCTTTCCTGTTTCCCTAGGTGGCCCTTTCCTGCACCCAGATCTGGTGGACAGCCGAGGTGGGAATTGCGTTTGCCAGGGTGGAAGAAGGCTACGAGAATGCGATGAAGGAATATCACAAGAAGCAAGTGGCCCAGCTGAACACCCTGGTTACCATGCTGATTGGGCAGCTCTCCAAGGGCGACAGGCAGAAGATCATGACCATTTGCACCATTGACGTGCACGCTCGGGATGTGGTGGCGAAGATGATAGCGCAGAAGGTTTGTGTGTGCAGCTCAGCACGGTCCCGTGTTGGGCATTGGAGTGGGGGGTTCAGGAGCGATTGGCCAACCACAAGCCTGCCTTAGTGGGAGGTGCATGACCAAATTTACTTCTGGCTCCTTACCACAAATGTTGGAGAAGGCCCCCGTATGCCTGCAGTGCTGTTGCAGTGCCTGCAGCATCAAGGAGCTTGCTGTATTTGCTACAGATTCACACCAGGACGGTGTGGCCTATTCTCCTGTTGCCAAGACATGTGTTGGTAGATGGTGGTGGTGTGTTAGGAGGCTTCTGGGTGCAGTCTCGGTTATAACTTCAGAAAGTAAGAAAAAGCATTCAGGTTGGTTTTGTTTTGTTTTGTTTTGTTTTGTTTTGTTTTTTTGGTTTTTTTTTGTTTGGTATTTTTTTTTGGTAGCTTCCTTGATCTGGTGTGGGGCCACAGGGACCCCTTTGGGACTTCTTTGTCCTGGACACCTCTCCCATGCTACTCCCTCATCTTTGATACTGTGCCATGCAAGGGTCCAGCCTTGCAGATGGGTGGGAAGGTGCCCCGAGTGTGCTGGGTTGCAACTCTACCCTCATCTGGGTCCTCCTGGAGGCAACCAGGCTGCTCGCAGGGTTTCTGTCTTCCAGGCTGTTGGTGGTGCCTTGGTCCAGTCCATGGTGAGGTAGCCCATCTCCCAGGCCTGCCTGCTGGCTGTGCAGAGAGAGCTGGCCATGGCTGTCCCTGTTCCCCTGTCCCCAGCCTGTTTCCCTGGTGCTGTCACCCCTTCCCAGTGTAGATAGCCTCTGCTTCTTCTCTCGGTCTTTGCATTGTAAGACCTCTCCATGTCCTGCTGCTTCCTAAATCTCCTCTTCAGGACTCTTTCTGTGCTGGTCTTTCACTTGGGTTTTCATTTTTTCCTCCCCCACCAACACAGTTTCTAGTTTGGTTCCTACCCTCTGCTGCTGGGAGATGGGGAGGTGACCTTTCCTCACCACATCTGCCCTCCCAGTGAGGACCAGTCCACCCCCAACAAAAACTTCATTGCAGTCACCATTTGGGCAACTGAGCTGTGTGTCCTTAGGCTTCTCACGATGCTGGTTGTTGGCGTGTTGCAGGTGGACAACGCCCAGGCGTTCCTCTGGCTGTCACAGCTCCGGCACAGGTGGTCGGATGAGGAGCGACACTGCTTTGCCAACATCTGTGATGCCCAGTTCCCGTACTCTTATGAATACCTTGGCAATACCCCCCGGCTTGTGATCACCCCACTGACGGACAGGTAAGTCCTGGGGAGCACCATCAGGGCTGGGCTTTGCCGTTCAGTGAGAGAAAGAGCTGCCAGCCAAAGATGGATTTAGCCTGGACACCCACATCCCTCTTGTTCTTTCTTTGTGTCCCAGCAATCCGGTGGCAGAGTCTAACTCTCACCTGGTTTGTGATTTGGTGGTGGTACCCTCTTCGGTATCTGTGTCTCGGGTCCCAGGGAAGGGTTCACCTCACAGACGAAGACACGCACTTGTGGGTGTCTACTGTGCAGGTGATGTCCACACCCCATAGAGCTGGGGAGTCTAGAAAACTTTCATCTCACTTTTAAGTAGACATCTGCTTGGTTCAGTTGTCTCAATGGGGACAGCTAGGGTGACTTGAGACACTCTGTGTTGTTCTACCTGCCAGTCCAGAAGTGTGCAGGTCTCCTGTGGACCCCTTTCCACCTTATGCAGTGTTTCAGTAGCCAGAAGTGTCTCAGGTGTCTCTAATCACCCATGTTAGTGAGCTGAGCTGAGCCCCTGGTGGGAGTGGGGATAGTGGATTTTGCTGGCCATATTGACTACAGCTCTTCAGCTTATACAGGGAGAATAGACAGCCACGTATGGGCACCTCCCTGGTGTCCATTATCAGCATGGTGGAGAAGCTTTTGGGGATTAGTAGAGCACTGAGTGGGATCATTCATAGTCCATCTGAGCATGTTGCTGTCAATGGAGGGAAATGGGATCCTCTGGGCTGAAGTACTGGGAAGCAGGAGGAAGGTCTTTTAGAAAAGCTGATCTTTTCTCCATCTGGGACATGCCCAACATCAGTGGCTGGCATGAGGATCCACAGAAAGCACAGTCTGGAGGTTGGGCAGACCCAGGTGGGAAGATGAGCTTCTCTTGGGGAGAATTGGGCTGGGCAGAGGTAGTAATTAATGTCCAAGAGGACTTACAGCTTAGACGTGTACCCTGCTCATGCAGAGCTTTTCAGAAGCGAGCTCCTCCCAAGGACATTGCTCTCGTGCAGCCCAGCAGTGACCTGTTGCACCAGGTTTCAGTCTCTTTCCTTTTTTCCTTCGTCGCTCGCTGTGGAAGATGTTACATCACCCTGACCCAGTCACTGCACCTGACCATGAGTGGGGCACCTGCAGGCCCTGCAGGCACTGGCAAGACAGAGACTACGAAAGATTTGGGGCGAGCCCTGGGCATCATGGTGTACGTGTTTAACTGCTCCGAGCAGATGGACTACAAGGTATTGCTCCTAGGGGCCCATGAAACCTGAAGGATCAGAGTAATCCAGATAAGATCACTTTGATCCATCACCTCTCCTTGAACCCTTGCTACATTCCTTTCTGCTGAACACCTTTTTCTCCTCCTCCCTTTTCTTCTTTAAGACTTGGAGAAGGTTATTCCAGAGACCTGAACCAGATCTAAACCTCTCCACCTCCTTATGCCTTTCCCTTCCCTTCTAGAGTTAGATTTCATGTGAAATGCTGCAAAAATTTGGTCCTGTTCAGCTGAGATCAAGGCTGTGCTGATATTTCAACCCTGGTAATTTCTTCTCAGCATGCTCACAGGCTGGCAGGCTCTGGCGTGGGAAGGGACCTGTCCTGATTTGCTCAGGGTCTGCTCCCAGAATTAGTCTAACATGTGCTGGACCTTCAGCCACTGCAGAACCCATGAGGCTGAGTCTGGCTCCATGCTGGGCATGGGACCATGATTTTGGTAGCCTCAGGTCACATTTTCTTCAGCTCCTGGGCTCTCCCAGACAGCAGGGCCATCAACACAGATGGCCTTTATGTGAAGCCACTGCACTGACATCAAGAAAGAGAAACAGCGAATCAAGTGGCAAACTGGGCAGAGCTGGAAATATTATAGTTGAGTTGTGCCTGCTGTTCCTGTGCTCTTTTCTAAATGCCCACAATACACTGTAAATTGCTACAAATAAACAGGGTGGGAAGTAAAATCCCTTTTTTGCTGGTGTTGATTCCATTTGTGATTTCACTCTTGTAATTTTTTTTTTTTTTTTTTTTTCAGTCTTGTGGGAATATTTACAAAGGCCTTTCCCAGACTGGGGCCTGGGGCTGTTTTGATGAGTTCAACAGGATCTCAGTTGAGGTCCTTTCAGTGGTTGCTGTACAGGTGAGTGGAGAGAGACTCATAAATAAATTCATAGAAGGCAGACCCGTGCTGCAGCCCGTGGAGCGAGGGTACACACGGGAAGTGTGTGTTGCCAGCTTCAGTCCATTGTGTTGGCAGAGGAGGGATTCCAGCCCCGGATTAGTCCCGTGAATATCGCAGCAGTGAGAGCATGCAGCAGTGATGTGCTGCAGACATTCGTGTCACTTCTTTCCTTCCCCCACTCTGGGCCATTGTGTTGAGGCATCTCTTTACACTGTCCTTTCCCAGATCCACACTCGGTGGCTCAGCACCTGCTCCTCCTCAGGAAGACCCTTGTGGGGTCATTATTGTGTTGTGGGATCATTGCAGCTCACCATGCCAGGGAAGAGAGCTGCCTTGACTGCTCAGTCTGCCACATAGGGAGTAGATTTCACAGGAGAGAAGGGCAGATCCAAGGCTTGCTGGACTCTTGGGGGTAACCTGTAGCCTCCAGTCAGGCACAGCTTGTCTGTCAGACTCAGCAGATACATTCCAGATGAATTTTTTTGGTGCTTACCTGTCACCAAACCTCTGCAGTCATTTTCTGTCAAGGTTTAGAGCTGGGCTGCCCACCAAATTAGTAACTGATACTCTGTCAACCCCTCTGTGTTCCCAAAGGGGAAGAGAAAGGGAATAAGGGAGGTGAGAGACTTATGGATTGGAAGAGAAAACTAAAACAGCTTTAATGAAAATAACAACAATAAAATGAAATATATACCAAATCAGCATGGAATCCAACCCCCCTGATGAGAATTATGTCACCATCACCACTGGTGCTATGGGCAGGCTTTGGAGAAATCCCAGACTGGACTCGGCAACGGATGGCAACTGGATTCAGGAGCTGGGTTCAGAAGTACACAGATTGGGATTGAAGGCAGAACAGACATGAGTCCTTCTTGGACACATGTCATTGAAGAAGAAGCTTGATCTTCATGATCCCTCAGCTTTACACAGAACATGCTGTATACAGGATGGAATTCCTTGTTGGTCAGTTTGGGGTCACCTGTTCTGGCCACTCCTCCCTGCAGGTGCCACCTCTGACTCACTACACCCCAACGTGGGGCACAAGATTGAGCAGTGACCTAGGTCTCCCCAGGAGCAAGTCTAAGCAAGAGCCTTTCTGCACAGCCCAGCCCTTGGCAGTGACTCTAAACACAGCGTGTTGTCACTGCTGGGAGCAGAGACTGGCTGTGAAATCTGCCCTGAACTTCAGCCAGTGCAGTCACTCAGAAGAGACTGAGCTGAAAAGTGAATCACTGACCAGAATTAATTCTGTTCTCCCTCAAACCAGGACAATTTCCTTCCGTTTGCGCTTAGAGGTGGGTTTATTTTCAGTGTCTGTAATGAGAACTATGTGAAATGGCTTTGGGGGGGATTCCAGGCCAAGTGACAGAATTCCTGGGGGGCATGTGGCAGCCCCAGGGGAGCAGAGTGGTGCTCCTGAGAGCTGCTGTCACCTGGGTGGCACTTGGTAACTGGAACCTGCAGCAGGTCTGCAGCCCTTGCTGATGTGCTTGCCTGAGACACACTGGTGTTCTGTCCTGGTTAGAAGGCAGAATTGTGTCCCACCTCCCTTATCCCTCAGTTTCCCAGATAGAGAGGTAAATAAGGAAGGCAGGGGTAATGAAAACCTTGCACCAAACTGAAAGTTAACAAAATGAAATATATTATTTAACAGGGATCAGAAAGGAAGAAGGGAAGGGGTTTAACAAGGTACAGAAAGGAAGAAGGGTAGGGGTTTAACAGGAAAGGGGGGTTGTAGGAACAACAAGGCAAGGAAGATTAAACTTCCAAATATACAAAACCCAAATGCTATGCTGAGGCTCCCCGGTGCTGGATCTCGCTGGATTGAGGTGGATTGAAGCTGGATGCACAATCCTTGGACGTGGATGGAGGCAGGGAAGAGTCTGCAGATCAGGCCCAGGTCTCCAAGATGGCCACAGCCACGTGTAGCACAGGGAGCAGCAGAACAGTGTGTGCCCAGGTAGAAGGTCAAAGGAGCAAGAGAGAGAGGTGTGCCTTCCTCGCCCCTTTTATAGACTTTGGCAGGAAGTCCCGAAGACAGGAAAAGGGGAGTGGGAATAGGACAGGTGTACGCCCCTTTCATTCAGGCTTGTACCTGGTTTAGGGTTTCAGATCTCCACCCACCAGGGGCAGCAGGTTTTAAACCATTACACCTGGTCACCTGGATTAAAGCCGGGAGAAGGCTTTTTGAGCTGTGCCTGGCTCTGCTTTGGAGTTTTCCCTGGAGAGCGATTTCCTTGGTTTAACCGTTCAGTGCACTTTATTGGTGAGCCCTGTGTGAAGCCCAGCAGCAGTCCTCAGAGAAGGGCTGAGGATTTCCCCCATTATGCCTGAAAGTCCAGTTCCCTTTTGCTTATTTATGACCTGGCACTTTGCCTTCTCCCTCCCTTCTCTTCTTCTTACTGACCCACAAGTGCTGCAGTAAGTGCTGCGGGTGTGAATCTGCTCTGGTGGGGACTGAAACCTGGCCCCAGGTATAACCATGGGGCTGCAGGATGAGAGCAGGCCCTGCTACCTCTTCTGGCCCTTGCTTTGAAGGAGAGCTGTGTCTGCATATTGTTTAGATCCTAAATCACGTTGGTATCACCTAAAAAGCCCAGGTAAATCCAGCTACCAGGGGAGTTTGGTTGGAGGGTGGATGCTCAACTGCTCTGTCCCCATCGAGGCAGCTCTGATGTGAGCAGAACTGAAAGATTTGAGCCTTGGGGGACTTCAGGGCTGAAAAAATAAGTGCCCAAGTTTTTCTGGAACTAAGTGTCAGCTGAATGCAGGTTTTAGAATCTCACTGTCTGACTGAGGTGCTGAGTTCTCCCTAGACCCGCTTTTGGACTCGGTGTTACACAAAGAAAGATCTAGAGCCCAGAAGTTTTTACACTTTTGTAAATGTTTTGGTCAAAGACGTTGTTCTGAACCCCTCCATGAGCTCCTCACTCTTCTCATCTCTCTTTCACTTGTAACTGGTACCTTATGTGAGATCCCAAAGAAGCCCCGGGCGGGTACAGGAGTTTGTGTATCATTCCCTCTCAATTTCTCTTCCATCAGGTTCTAATTTAAAGCTGTCATTGAAAGAAAGTCTTTGAGGATCTTAAAATAAAAAAGGAAGCTGAACAAAAGAAGCCCAGATATGACTCAACTGCTAATGATTCCCTCGCTCCTGGCTGGAGCACAGCATCTGAAGCAAGCAGCAGGGCTGTCATTCCATCACCGAGTCTCCTGGCTGCTGTTAGGGGTGTAACCATGGCGATGTTTAATTGGCTGCCTTAGTCACGCAGCTAATGTCGATAGGGTTCCTTACAGAGAAAAATTCCATTAATTGCTTCACTTGAAGATGGCAAACAGCAGTAAGGTTAGAGGAGTGGATATAGAGAGATTCCTCCCTCTGCTGTTTGCAGAGAGGTGATCCAGCTTTAATAAACTTGCTCTCCTTGGAAGGTGAGGAACGAGAAGAATAAAGTTGCAATCAGGCAGATAGAAAAGACTATATAGTATTAGTCAGTGAAGGTGTCAGGGGAGGTCTTGCAGCTTCTGCCTTTTGGGTTTGGTTTTAAATTAAGCATCTGATGTCCCAAAATCTTTAAAAGTGATACGAGATGATGAGTCTCCAATTGAGCTGAGGCCAGGTTTGTTGGGAAATGCTGCTTCTTCTCTGGATGTAGTCAAGGGACAGAGCAGATACTGGAGAGCTTTGGGCTGTTGTGAGTAGCAGTGGGATGTGGGGAGGGGTGCAGGTGGGTGGAGGGAATCAGGGGCCCATATTCTGTCAGACTCTTGGGCTGCATTTGGGTGTTGGCTGTGCTTTGGGTGCCACATCCATCATTGTCTTACCAAGCTAAGGTGCAAATTCTTGCAACCCCTTGGTAGTTTAACTGCCCGGTCTCTTCAACTCCCTTTTCTACTTTGTCAGACTTTGATTGTGATGGGACATTGATACTGTCACACAAGTGTACTCCAAAGAGCATATAAAGATTTACATGGTCAGTAAAGAGACAAAACAAAGCAGTGGAAAGCCCTGTTGGTCCTGGGACCCAGGGTAAGGAAGGCAGCACTGTTGTCTGGTGTGCTTTTCATAACTGAACATCAAACATCAGTCGTGTTCTGCCTTGGTTCCTAGGTGAAGAGCGTGCAGGATGCAATACGGGAGAAGAAGAAATCCTTCAATTTTCTTGGAGAAGACATTAACTTAGTCCCCTCAGTAGGCATTTTCATCACCATGAACCCTGGATATGCCGGACGAACAGAGCTACCTGAGAATTTAAAAGCTCTCTTCAGGTGAGTCCAGGCCAGATCTGTAGTTTCCTGGATCTTCCTTCTTGCCCTTTTTGAAGACTGGAGTGATATTGACTTACCTCCAGTCCTCAGGCACCTCTCCCGTTTGCCACAATTTAGCAAAAATGATGGAGAGTGGTAGAGTGACAACATCAGCCATTTCTCTCAATACTCTTGGGTGCATCTCATCAGGGCCCATGGATTTATGTATATTCAGTTTCATTAACTGACCACTGACCCATTCTTCATTTACTAGCAGAGAGTCTTCCCCCTTCCAGGCTTTTTTTTCCTGCAGCCAGGGTCTGAAGTTCTCGAGGGCTGGTCTCAGGGTTAAAGACCAAAGCAAAGGCAGCAGCATTCAGCAGCTCTGCCTTCCCTGCATCCTCAGTGATCAGGGCTGTGCCTCGTTCAGCAGCGGGCCCACACTGCCCCTAGTGTTTCTTTTACTACTGATAGATTTGAAGAAGCCCTTTTTGTTCTCTTTTACTTCCTTTGCTAGTTTTAGTTCTAAGAGGGCTTTGGCATTCCTTACTGCCTTCCTACATGTCCTGACTATCTCCCTATATTTCTCCCAAGTGACAGGTCCCTTCTTACATGAGCTATACACTTCTTTCTTCCATGAGATTTCCTTCAGAAGCTCCCTGCTTATCCATGCAGGTCTCTTAGCTCATTGACTCGATTTTTTATGCAAGGGAACACACCTATCTTGGGCTTGGAGGAAGTGGTATTTAAAAACTGACCAGCTTGCTTGGGCCCCTTTACCCTCCAGAGTCACAGCCCATGGGATTCCCACAAGTAGATCTTTGAAAAGTGCAAAGTTAGCCCTGCGGAAGTCCAGGGCTGTAATCCTACTTGTTGTCCTGCTTCTACCTTGTAAAATACCAAACTCCACCATGTCATGGTCATTGTCTCCAAGGCTATTCCCAACCTTAATGTCCCCAACCAGTCCTTCTTTATTCGTTAATACGAGATCTAGCAGTGCACCTCTTCTCATCAGTTCCTCCACTACCTGCATTAAGAAGTTATCAGCATGTTGTGCAGTCTTTTCTTGCCTGTTTTTGTAGGCCCTGCGCGATGGTCGTGCCAGACTTTGAGCTGATCTGTGAAATCATGTTGGTGGCTGAGGGATTCATTGAGGCCCGGGCGCTAGCCAGGAAGTTCATTACTCTGTACCAACTCTGCAAAGAGCTCCTGTCCAAGCAGGTGAGCACTCTGCTGTGGTTGGATGGTACCATGAAGCCTGTTGATCTCCAAAATCAGTAGGAAGATGCTGCTTTACTACTCAGCTCCATGGCTGAATGTCCAGAGCTTTTTTTGATGACTGCCTTTGCACTAGCTGCTGGGAGAAGAGAAGGTTTGTGATAATCAGAGCAATGAAATTTTCAAATGGCTTTAATGGAGGACCTGCAGAGTCAAAAGCACTTGACCAGCTGTATTAAGGGGAGAGTGGGCTCAAACTCCACCATATTTGGGGCAGTATTAAGTGGCCCTTTGCTTTCCAGTCTCTTGATTCCCATTCATTCCCCTGCTTGCAAGAGTTTTGTGATGTCTGTCCCTCTCTGAGTTCAGTGTAATAGTTCCCTGTCTTGTCAGTGTTGACCAAGTAGGGTCACTTCTGGTGTAGAGCGCTAATTAATCAGATTTTTAATTGTTGTTATTTGCATAAATGAAAACTGTCTCCAGAGAAGAGCTGGGTAAGGATGGAAAACCTGATCTTGGCTGTGCCAGCATGAGGCTGGACAGGAGATGCCTTGTCACAGAAACTTTGTGCTGTGTCTTGGAGATCTTGGTGGGAATTGTGGCCTCTGACACAAATTAGTCAGTTATTGGGCTGTGCTCTGGAGGGTTTTAACAGAGAAGAAATAGAAAGAGTTGCTTGTTAGCTTAGGAATTCCTCTCATGCTTTTTTGTCGTCCTTTTTCAGCACTGTCCTTATGGGCTTTTGTTTGGTGGCCTGCCTCTGGGACAAAACATGCCAAACATACCTGAAAATCTTGTGATGGACAGGATGGAGAAACTTGGATATTTAGGGCCTCATGGTGGACTGATAAATATTTCACCTGGGTAGCTCCTGCAAATCCAGGGATCTGGCTGGCCTTGCTTTAGCTGCTTTATTATTTAGGGGAAACAAATTTCTCATGTCTCTGGAGTGCAAGTCCTTCTGCTGTCTCACTGCCAACTCTGAGCCTACGTAATGGTGTGAACAACTGAACTATCTGACTCTTTGATAGTGTCCCTGATGGGAATCTCACCTGCTGAAATGGAAATCAGGTAACTTAGGCTGGTGGAGGTCATTGGCCACAACGCAAATAACAGGTTTGGATGCATTTCCATTGCTGACTTGTCTGGTGGTTCTTCCCCCTGCATGGTGATGTACTGTCTAAACACAAAGTCATCCCTCCTTTTTTTTCCCCCCATGTAGGATCACTACGACTGGGGCTTGCGTGCTATCAAGTCTGTGCTTGTTGTCGCTGGCTCCCTCAAGCGAGATGACCCGGAGCGACCTGAAGATCAGGTTCTGATGCGCTCTCTTCGTGACTTCAACATCCCCAAGATTGTGACTGATGATGTGCCGGTGTTCATGGGGCTTATTGGGGATCTCTTCCCTGCTCTGGATGTGCCTCGGAAGTGTGACCTGAATTTTGAGTCATTTGTGAGGCAGGCTGTGCTGAACCTCCAGCTGCAGGCTGAGGACAACTTTGTGCTCAAGGTAAGACCAGGTGATCTTCTGCTGTGCCTACTTTGCTATCAAGTGATTTGGGTTTTCTCAACCATCTCTGCTTCTGCAGAGAGGTCTCTGTGTGGCTGCAGAAAAGCAGAGCCTCACTGGCTGATGGCTGTTGGATGTCAATAGTGCTGGAGGTCTCTCTGCAGCCTGAGGATTTCACCCATCATGGTCAGAGTGGCTAGACCAAACTCAATGTCCAGCCTGTTTGCGTCTCGGGGCAACATCTCTCTAAAGAAGAGGCCCAGGGGAGCTATTTTGTAGGTCTGAACTTCAGTTTGACATGTTTTTTCTGAAGTTTGTGAGTGTTTTTTCTTAGGTGGTGCAGCTGGAGGAGCTGCTGACAGTCCGGCACTCTGTCTTCGTGGTGGGTAACGCAGGCACAGGCAAGTCCCAGGTACTGAGATCCCTGCACAAGACTTACCAACTAATGAACCGACGTCCTGTCTGGACAGACCTCAACCCCAAGGCAGTCACCAATGATGAGCTTTTTGGCATCATTAACCCATCAACAAGAGAATGGAAAGATGGTAAATGTCTTTTCATGCCTGACTCTATGGCTAAAGAAGGATGTTTTTAATGGACTTCTGAGCAGCAGCAGCTTGACTGCTTCTCTGAGGTCTGAAAGCCCAGGCATTTGTTTGCTGCTCACAGCCATGTGAGAGTTTGCTGTTGGAAGGATGCGAAGGATATATTAGCTTTATATATTAGCTTTCTGATCTTCCAATGATCTGGACAGGTTGGATGGTCAGGACAGGTTCAATCACTGGGCTGAGTTCAACCATACGAGGTTTAACAAGGCCAAGTGCCGGGTCCTGCCCTTCAGTCACAACCCCCTGAAATGCTCCAGGCTTGGGGAAGAGAGGCTGGAAATTGCCTGACAGAAAAGAGCCTGAGGGTGTTGGTGGACAGCCAGCTGAAAATGAGCCAGCGTGTGGCCAGGACGTCCACCAACATCCTGGCCTGGATCAAGAGTAGTGTGTCCAGCAGGAGTAGGGCAATGATCGTGCCCCTGGACTCAGCAGTGGGGAGACCACAGCTTGAGTACTGGGGTCAGTTTTGGCACCATAGTAGAAGAAAGACTTTCGGGGGGCTGGAGCAGGTCCAGAGAAGGGCAATGAAGCTGGTGAGGGCTCTGGGGAACGTGGCTTGTGAGGAGCAGCTGAGGGACCTGGGGGTGTTTAGTCTGGAGAAGAGGAGGCTGAGGGGAGACCTTATTGCACTCTATAGCAATAGTATGAGAGGAAATGTTGCACCAGGGGAGATTTTGCTTGGATATCAGAGCAATTCCTTTCCTGCAAGAGTGGTGAGGCATTGTCCCAGGCTGCCCAGGGAGGTGGTGGAGTCACCATCCCTGGAGGGATTAAAAAAAATGTGTGGATGTGGCAATTTGGGATATGGTTTAGCGCACATAGTAGTGCTGGGTTGGTGGTTGGTCTTGATGGTCTTGAAGGTCTTTTCCAACCTTAACAATTCTATGATGGAAAGTATAGCATGAGCCTGCCTCATCCTACTGTCATAAGAATAATTATCATGTCCATTAATACCCTACTGATACCAACACTTACCGATTCCTAAATGGGACAGGCAGTTTTTTGGGTTTGGATGGCCTGGTGATGGAAGGGAGTTCCTCCTGCCTTATGGTGTACACCGGGGCCTCCCAAAGTCTGCCAGTCTTGGTTTTCATAGCTGGTAGAACACACACAGCAGCCTTTAAGTGTTGTCCTTCCACTTAATATTGCTGCCCGACCTCTGTAGTACACCAGCATTTGCTAGGCTGTTGATCCTGATTGCTCCTGAGGAAATTAAGATGAGCATTTAAATCTTGCTGAGAGGTTACAGAGATCTGGAGTGACAATCTGCTTGTGACTAATGCAGAAAAGCAGCTTCGATCTACATGTGTGGCTGGTTTGGGAGGTGTGGGGGAGTGAGGGGAGATGTTGCCATAAATCATCCTTGGCCACAAGTCCACCAGGAGATGAGCTGCCACCCACCTCCCCTGGCCCCTGCCGTGCCCCTGCCGTGCCCCCTCCTGACCCCCTGCTTTGCTCCAATGCCAGGGTTAACTTCTTTTTGATTGTAATTAAGGACCCTAAGTCAAGCTGACAGAGGGAGGTGTGGGACACAGCCTGAGCTGTGCAGACGGGCTGTGCAGTGACTGCAGGGCGAGGACTGCGGGTGGCACTGAATAGCAGGAGGGACGTTTTACAAGTGGCTGGCTGGTGGTTTCCAGCCTGTAACGTTTCAAAGGAGCTTACAGGACTCCTCCCCAAGGCTTCAAAGCAGGTATTTCCCTTAACCATTAACCATTCCTGAAAATGTTGGTGTTTGTTGTCCAAGACCAGCAGGGCAATCTTCACCACAGCCTAACAGGAGGTCATGTGTTCCCATGTGGATCAGCCCCTTCTTTTCCTTTTCCCTTTTTCATCCTGTCACTCCTTTCGTTATCAGGAGTTGAAAAGGTTGTACATGTTAGGTGGTAAAAGGTCCCATAAGAGAATCCTAAAAGTGTTCTTTGTAGAAACAAACTCTTCTTTTAAATCCCAAGGCTGTTTTGTGATGGGGATGCACAAGGCAAGGAGAGAATGTTCTTCTCTGCTGCTGTCATGTTGTGTGAGGGGGAAGTATTGATGCTCTGAGATAGTGCCTATTTCTGACACTAATGACCTTGAAGTAGTCTCCAGGGCCTGTGTCCAACCTGTGAGGGACTGAGTCGAGGCAGAGCCAGTGAAGTGTTCTTTTTCTGACCCAATCTCAGAGTCAGATGCCCATTTCAGGTGAGCTGCTCTGTATTTGCTGTGCACAAGCTTTGTCTTCAGTCATGTAACACCACTGGCTAGCGCTGGCCTGGATCACAAAGAAAAAGCTTGTCCTGGAGAAAAAAAAAGAGCGTGCTTGTCCCAGTTCACCAGAAGAGAGGCTTTTTTTTATAATGTTTGCATGATGTTTTTTCATGAAGACCAGCATCTCCCTAGGTATTTTCACATGTAGAGGGGAGCTCCAGTTTTGGTGAGTTTTCATTTGCTCTGCAGTGCTGCTGCTCTATTCCCAGCCTTCTTGCTCTTCTTAGCATTCATTATTTACTCCCCTCAAGACACTGTATCCTTTCTGTCTCCTTGACTTTACTGACATTTTGTTCTGTCATTCAATGTCATTCTGTGCTAGTTCTCCCCTCAATCTCACTAAAGCCTTAGACCCAGTGTTTAATGCATCTTGATTTCCCTGATATACTTCGAGCCACAAAAAAAAGCATTTATAAGAATTTCCAGGGCATATTCAGATTATTTTCTCCGCATCTTGTAATTCATGCCTTCTTTTACCTCTGAGTATCTGCTCTTCTCTTTTCTTATCCCTTATGGTTCTCGGTGGGAGTGAAGCTCGTGTGCAGTGCTGCAGTCATTTCCAGGGGTGGTAACTGATAATGTTTTTTTCTTTAAAGTACACTAGACTTCTGTTGTGATATGGTAATATTTATGGACAGATGTGTAGACTTTTGAATGCTTAAGAGGAAAGCATTAATTAGGATTATTTTGGTAACTTGTTAGAGAAAACTGTTAGAGCAAGTGGCAACTCCAGTGTTCATCAGCATATTCCTGTCACCCTCCCAGGTCTGTTTTCATCAATCATGCGAGAGCTGGCCAACATCACACATGATGGTCCCAAGTGGATGGTACTAGATGGAGATATTGATCCAATGTGGATTGAATCTCTTAATACCGTGATGGATGATAATAAGGTAATGAATATAAGTTGAAGAAGCGGGTATTCCTTGACTGCATGGGGTGGTTTAGCCTGGGAGAAATGCAGATGCTGAAATAACACCTCCTAGGATAATGAAATTGTGTTTCTTCAGCTATACCAAACAATATTGCAAAAAGAAAATGGTGCATGAGGGAAATAGCTCAGAGCATATTTCATTGGAATTTCCCTTTATTGGAGAGTCGAGCTCACAAGTAACCACAAATTTCCTGATCGTAACCTCAGGCCCTTTAAAAAGTGTGGGGCCATAATCCTACATCTTTCTTGCCCACCCTAAGGGAGTGCTGTTGTGGAAGAGAGAAAGATTGTTCTACTACCGGTTAGAAATCAGCTGCTTTGCCTCCAGGGGCTGGGATGACAGCAGCCAAGCTTTTTAGTGACTTTAATTCCTGTTCCTGGGGAGGCTCTAGTCTGTCTGTCTGTCTGTCTGCCACATGCAGGTGCTGACCCTGGCAAGCAATGAGAGAATCCCTCTGAACCCAACAATGCGGCTGGTCTTTGAGATCAGCCACTTGCGCACAGCCACCCCAGCGACCGTGTCCAGAGCAGGTGAGTCCTGGCCTGAGCTGCACACTGGGAGTCTGCATGGACCAAGTAGGATCTAGTGCCATTAACCAGTCTTCTGTTGGTCAGCTTGATCCCTCTTGAAAGTTCCCAACCTGGGATCACAGCTGCCTTTGGTGGACAGGGTAGGCTTCTGAAGCACATGGACAGACTTGAGAATCCTGACTCCAAATCCATACAGGGAGCTGCCATCACCTTGGAGATTTACCCAGAAGTCTCTGTTTATGGGTGATCATGGCTTCAGCACTGCTGAGAGAGTGCTCCTGTTGTGCTAAGCACTGAAGCACTGTAGAGACTTGGTGAGGAGAGGGGACAGTCTCTATCCCAAAATGCTCCTGATCTTCTGGAGAAGTTCATGAAGTATGGGAAGTGAATGAAGGTGTCTTCTGGTTTTATACGTGGGGAAATGGGACCCAGAGCAATAGCTTGACTCAGGCAAGACTATGTTCTGAATTTGGGGCAGGGTCCTGAAGGGTGTCCTGGTCTCTTGAGTTAAGTCTCTTCACTGTTAATGTTTCTACTCTGCAGTGGGGCAGGAGGAGGGGGTAGGTAACAGGGCACCCAGGTGTATTTGGCAGGGTTTTAGTTGTGTGAAAGTAGCTCAGAATTCTGCTGGAGGAAGGGGATAGTCTCTGCTGTGTCCTTACTATACGTTCTCTCTTACCCTGGGCCTGAAGGGATCCTATACATCAACCCATCAGATCTGGGCTGGAATCCCCCGGTGAGCAGCTGGATCGACAGGCGCGAGATCCAGTCTGAAAGAGCCAACCTGACCATTCTGTTTGATAAGTACCTGCCTGTTTGCTTGGACACCCTGAGAACAAGGTACCATCAGAAGAGTGATTGTATCTCCGGTGGCAAGGGCAGGGGAACACTTGGCACTTTCCAGACCAGCTGTGCTGTGCTGGGGTTCTGTCTCAGGTGGCACAGGTGGCTGGCTGCCTTCTTGCCACTGAGAGCCTCAAGCTTCATTGGCTTAAGCTCAGAGAAACAACGGGATGAGGTGGGGGAGCTGACACTTCTGCCCATCATTTGTTGGTCAGATCTGGTTTTCACTGGGTATTGATTTAGTTGTTCCTGTACTTCTTGCACAAGTTCTCTACCTCTTGGAAAGTAAGTCCAGAAGATCCTAAAGAGAAAGTCTTCAGTCTCCTGCTGTGTCACGCTAGACCTGAGTTCATTATTTTTCATTAGAGCAGGTTTCAGACCCTTGCTGAAGGAAAGTTTTCAGTAGCAGTGTGGAAGGTGGAGAGAGGAGATCCTCTTTTATCCTCTCCTAGTTCTTTTCCTGCCCCTCAGTGATGAGAAGAAAATTAGTGTTTGTGGGAGAGGGTGGGATTGCTCTTCAGGCAGTTCTCTCTTGAATTTCTTTCCTGATGCATTTGAACAAAATTAACAATCTGTAGGGGAATCCAGCCTGGGTTGGACACCAATCCAAAGAACATGAAGAACCTGGGTATTTGGAAGGGCCCTGATGCTTGGCCTAAGTTAGCTTCGCAGCAGTACCCACAGAGAGGTCATGTGGTTCTTGCTTGTCATGCTGGAAGACATCTCTCTTACTGATGCTGTGGTGAGGACTGGTCAAACCAAACATGAATAAGGGAGCTTCTCCTATCGTCTCCTTGCTTCCCATAACAGCATCTTCATTAAAAAAAATAATAATTAAACCCCAGGTCTGTGTGCAATGGGAGCATGGGAGTTGCCAACCCCAATGGGGACATGTCCGAAGGGACTGTATTAGTGCAAGTGGGGGTCATTGGAAGTAGGAGGTAGGGATATTTAGGAAGCTGCTCCCTGGGTGACCAAGCTGGCTGTTGGCAGCAAAGCCCATAGGACATTTCCCGCTCTATTTGCTGAACGTTGTGTCAGACCATGAAATCCCTGGGATTAGCTGCAGGCAGCCCTGAGCTGAGTATTTTGGTCGCTTGCTTAATTCAGAAATTGTAGAACCAACCTTTCAAATAGCTGTAATTACTTTATGGAGGATTTCAGTGCTGCTACAATATTAGTTTGGAATTCTGTAAGTGTAACTTAAATGAATGTAAAATGGCAAGATGAAAGGTTTTATTTTATTACTCCTCTATCTGACCGCTTTTGAACTTGCCGTGTTCCCAGGAAATCGTTGCCTTTAGCTAGTCTTCCATTTTACTTCTTTCAAGAGGATCAAAGTTTTAAAACGCTTGAAACGTCTGATTATTGTTATTTCTTGTGTGTGTGCTGGTGGCAGCAGGTCCGGGGCGGGCAGTGGCTGTTCTCTGTGTTGCTGTGCCCAGGAATAAAACACCCACTGCTGGCAAGGAACATGCTAATGTTCTGAAAAAGCCTTTCTAGATTTGTTCCTGGGTTGTGAGTGACTGTGCTGCTGGACCCAATTATTTTTTTCTGTGCTTTCAATTTCCATCCCTTAGATTTAAGAAGATTATTCCCATTCCTGAGCAGAGCATGGTTCAAATGTTGTGCTACCTCCTGGAATGCCTCCTGACGGAGGAGAACACACCTCCCGACTGTCCCAAGGAGCTTTATGAACTTTACTTTGTCTTTGCTGCTGTCTGGGCCTTTGGTGGATCCTTGTTTCAAGACCAGGTAAGAAGAGAGATGCCACTTCAGCATCAGGACTTTTTTTTTCCTTTTTTCTTTTTTTTTTCTCCTTTCCAAGGTATAGTGCTTTATCAGAAATATTTTTTTTCCTAGAGCTCTCATATAGGTGATAACAAACTAGAAATCTGAACTCAATTCCTTTTGTGAAAGACCTCAATACCCAGGGTGTAACACTAGAGGAGGACAGCTGAAAGGTAAAGTGACAAAAGGCAGAGGGATTGGCCCCTAACTATGAGAAAGATACCGAGGTTCTGGGCCATGTCCAGAGAAGGGCAACAAAGCTAAGGAAGGGTCTAGAGCACAAGTCCTGTGAAAAGCAGCTGAGGGACCTGGGGGTGCTGAGCCTGGAGCAAAGGAGGCTCAGGTGAGACCTTCGGGCTCTCCACAGCTCCCTGACAGGAGGTTGGAGGCAGGTGGGGGTCAGGCTCTTCTCCTAAGGAACAAATGATAGGACAAAAGGAAACAGCCTCAAGTTGCACCAGGAGAGGCTAAGCTTGGACATTAAGAAAGATTTCTTCTCCACAGGGGTTGTCCAGGGATGTGCCAGGCTTCCCAGGCAGTAGTCCCCATTCCTGGAGAGGTTTCCAAGCTGTGGAGATGTGGTGCTGAGGGACACGGGTCAATGGGGACCTGGCAGTGCTGGGTTAACAGCTGGGCTTGATCTTAAAGATCTCTTCCAACCTAAAAGATTCCGTGATTCTATTTTTTTGCAGACACATTTCATTGAGAAGAAACATTGGGTTAATTCATAGAGGCCTGTGGATGTGCCTAGTGTGATCAATTAAGCCTGACTTATCAGATGGATCTATCAGTGGAATAGTCCGTCAGCCATCTGACTGCACAGGTGGATGTTGTGCTTGATAGCACACACCAGCCAGTGCTTTGTCACCACTGACTTTTATTAAATGTAGGTGGACATCAGGAATCAGCTATCCTCAACTTCTGATAGAAGTAGACATGAAACTGGCCTAGGGGTGGTGAGCAGGGCAGGATGGGCTTTGGGGGTTGTGTGCTTCCACTTAAGTGGAAGTGGACAGTGGCTCTGCTTTTTGTGCTGGGAGCATGCTGTTGAGGTTGAGGTTGATAGCTGTAGGCACAGAGCTTGACCTCCCCTCTGGACAGCCAGCAGTTGGGTGGTCTCTGGCATGAGCTGCGGGGCTCAGTCAAGCTGTTGGTGGGTGGATGTTCACACCCAAGACTGTAGTGATGGAGGGTACAATCTAGAGACCAAGATCTCCTTGGTCCAGGAGGATGAATCAGATACTAGTGGTGTTTCTGATGTTCAAAGTACACTCACATCCAAGAGGCAGAGGAGGACAAGTCACCTCTCTCCATGCTGCTTCCCACAGTGCATCTGTCCCAGAGGTTCACTGCAGCCATCCGCTCCTGAGTCCAGCAGCATTAGACAAGTGGGTATGATCTCTTGCATGGTGGTGTTATTGTAAGACAGGTTTCTCCAGGTCAGCATTTGATGCTGCGCATTTTCAGCCCCCTTTCAGGTCCTGGTCCTTAAAAGATGGGAGAAGAACAGATATTTCTAGCTGGGCTGACACACAGCTGCTTTGGTGGGAGCTGTCACCTGTAAACAACAAGGATCTTTGGAAGGATCTTCTCCAGGCTTGCCCGGGGAAGTAGGCTTGTGCTGTTACCTCTGACCTCCCTGTTCTCTGTCTCTCCCTGATGTCTCATGCCCAGGAGAGGAGAAATGGGCATTTCCCTTCGCCCTGGGCCCTATCCTGCCCCGTTCCCTGGCTGCGTGGCGCAGCGGGGCTGTCTCTTGATTTCCAAGTAATTGGAAAAGCTGCTGCTGTGTTACAGCTTCCAACTGTGAGCAGCAACAGTGGAGAAGACAGTGGGCTGTATGTCAGAGCCCTGCTGCCAGCCCTGCTGACATTGGGGCCACCCTTAGCTCTGTCCCGTGGTTTTGTGCCCATGCTGGCAGGACATCTTTCCACCCTCTTTTGGCACTGCTGTTTCCAGCTTGATGGCTGTGCAAGCTGGAGATGTTTAATGTCATTGGTTCAGAGGCAGGCAGGAGAAACCTGAGGCACTTGCAGTGGAGGCTAAGAGCACATGTGGCATTTAAAGACAGATTTTGAGTACCATATTTTCAGCAAGTGACACAGGGGACAATGTGGGTAGCTGCAAAGCCTGCTGGAGCTGCTCACTCTGGTGCTGCCCAGTCCCTGCTGGGAATCTGCTGGAGGGTTGCATCTGCTGGTCAGAGGATACCTTGTCCTGAGGTCTAAAGCATGTTGTCCTGATGTGTAGATCTGCATGTGTAGGTCTGCCCTGTGACATGAAACTGCTACCCGGGGATCAGAGATCTGGTCTCTAGTGGGCTTGTGTCCAGCTCTGTGTTGTCTGGACTATGTAGGATGTCTCTCCAAGGAGATCTTTCCCCGGTTCAGGTGGAGGCACTGCTATTCCTACAGGCAGCTCAAGTGCTCACTGAGGTTTCTTCATAGCTTTTCAATGTGCCTCACTGCTAGACCAGAAACGTCTGCTGGACTCTGCACATTTACTTCATGGTAAGGAGCAGATGTTTCAGCAAGTGCTGAACAACACAGCTCAAGCTCAACTTGGTGCTCCCTTGCTGCCAGCATGACACGTGGCCATTGAATGACCTGTGCGAGAGCAGCTTTCTTGGGCCTTGTTGAAGACTTCACCCTCCACTTCCCACCTGCCAGCTGGGAAGCACTCAGCTTTGTGAGGTCAGTGTAGGGTGGCTTTTGAACGCCCCAACCCAATGTAGCCTGGGAAGCTGCAGGACAAGCCAAGCCTTGCTTCAGCAAGACAAGCCTTGCTTCAGCAGGGCAGGCTGCGGTCCAGGTACAGGAGCTTACAGCTCTTCAAGCACTGGGGAGCAGTGGCCTTGGCTCAGTGTGGTCTCCACACAGAATCACAGAATGTTAGGGGTTGAAAGGGACCTCCAGAGATCATCGAGTCCAACCCCCCTGCCAGAGCAGGACCATCTAGTCTAGGGCAGGTCACACAGGAACGCATCCAGACGGGTCTTAAAAGTCTTCAAGGTAGGAGACTCCACAACCTCCCTGGGGAGCCTGTTCCAGTGCTCTGGAACACTTAAAGTAAAGAAGTTCTTCCTCATGCTGAGGTGGAACTTCCTGTGCTCCAGTTTGTGTCCATTGCCCCTCGTCCTATTGCAGGGTACAAGGGAAAACAGGTTGCCCCTTCCTTCTTGACACCCGGCCCTCATCTGTTTGTACACATTAATACAGTCTTGCTGGGCTGCTGGGTGGTTGCAGGAGGATCTGTGCCCCATGGCCCAAGCATCTCCCTGGAGGGGTTGCCCTGGAGGCTGGGCTGTGCCCGGCTGCTGGGGGTGCTCTGTAAATGTCAGAGGATGCGGCAGTCCGGGCGAGGGAAGCACGGTCAAAAATGATCCAATATAAAATCTGTTTATTGCTCTCCATCGAAGGTGCCCTTCAGGCTGACCTTTTGCTACCAAAATGTCAGGAGAAACAGTCTGGAAGGTTTCCCTCTACTCCATGCTCGTTGGTGGGTTGCGGGGCCCCTGTATACAAACAGAAGATGGATTTGCCATTTCCAGGAGCTGAAATGAAGGGAAATCCATCTGAGGTTTTTATTAAGGAAGCTGTTTGAGCCTGACATTGCTGTGGGAGCAGAGCTGGAGCAGCTCCAGGTCACTGCAGGGCTCGGGAGGTGGGCAGCCCTTCGCAGAACTGCTGTGTTTGCCCGCAGAGGGGTCAGGACACCCTTGGGGGGAAGCTCTCAGTACGTCCCTCACCACTGCAGGCTCCTCTGCCACCAGGACCGAGGAGTCAGAGTGACAGGAGAGTGGAGAACTGCAGTTATCCTCCCTCTCTGAATAGCACAGGACTGCAAAATCCTGGCTGCTAATAACATGGGTTTCAAATCCTTTGGGCTTTCGATGGATGGAGGCTCAGGAGACTTTACAGAGGACACTCAGTTCAGCTCAGCTTCAAACCCAGGTTTCCTGGTGGAGGATGAAGGGTCTGTGGGTAATGTGTGGGTGGTCCCACCTGGGCTTCCAGCACTTTGAATGGCTATGGGGAGGGCAGACCTGGAGATGCCCCAGGAAGAAACCGTGCTGTTAAAACTGGCTAAATTATGCATCCAGTGTTTTGCAGACATCTTGCCCTTCCTTCCCCCACCTACTTCTCCCCAGGGCAGAAGGCTGAGGTCCCTGATGGATGAGAAGATGTTCAGGCAAGGGACTGGCCCAATGTCACACAGGAGACCTGGGGCAGGGGAAGGAACTTGTGCATTTTGCAAGTCCTGACCCAGCACCTAAAGCAAACTGTGTTGACAAAATTCAGATTCTCCAAAATCCCCACGCAGGGATTGATAGAGTGGGGAAGGACAATAAAACTGGAACCCAGCAGAGCCAAAGGGACACAGCCCCTCTTGGAGCGTTGGTATGCTGCTGTCTGCAATCCTGCTTCTCCAAAACATTGTGGCTTGAAAAGAGGCCAGGAAACAACAACTAAGTATTAAGAGTGGCGTGATTTATGAGGACAGGCTTTAGCATGCATGCTTTCACTAACCATGGCCACAGACATAGACGGATGTTGTGTCCTTGTCTGTTGGAAGTAGACACCAAGAATCAATCAAGTGGTCTGTTTAGTCGTAGGCACGTTTTTCTCTTTTTCAAATTGATCCATCTATCTAATCTCAGACATACCAAGAGTGATCAACACAGGGGATGAATTACTTAGGTGAATAAATAGAATTGATGAGAAGAAATGAAGAAAATGAAAAATTAGGCTTAATAATAGGAAAAGGGATAAGATTGTTACACTGTGGAATATATTTTAAGGGCTAATCCCGCTCTGGTGGGCTGGGGTAGATAACATTCTCTACCATTAATGAATTTCTTCAGATTAGCCTATTTTTTCCACTTTTTGTCTTGCAGCTTGTAGACTACAGAGTGGAGTTCAGCAAGTGGTGGGTGTCAGAATTCAAGACTATCAAGTTTCCCTCTCAGGGCACAGTCTTTGACTTTTACATCGATCCAGAAACGAAGAAGTTTGAGCCTTGGTCGAAACTTATCCCCCCGTTTGAATTCGATGCCGAAATGCCGTTGCAGGTACGCGGCCTGTGCATGACTGTGGTCGGGGAGGAGTACGTGGGTTTTAGGGACTGTACGTGGGCATCTCGATCCAGTCTCATTACAGGTTGAGCACTTCATAACGAGGAAAGCATTCTTTATGAGGGACAACTCAACTACCCATCTTTCTTTACTGTGCTTTGACTGTGAAGGCACATCCTCCATTCATCTTCCAAACACGAGTGATGTGCCTGAGGGGCAGGCTCAGAGCCACCCCAGTGACCCCAGAGCTGGCATGCCCAGGGTGCAGGATGGAGGATGCGTTTGGCCTGCAGGAAAAAACAGGATGTGAGACAGTGTCGTTACAAAGCCCGTGGGACACCATGTCATCATTCTGCTTGGCTGAAACTAGACATGTTTTTACGATTTGGACAAAGAAAGAGTTTCTTGCAGCTACTGAATTGCATTTGCCAGCTACACTTTTCTTTCCTTTTAGAAATGCCACAGTGAGCAGATGACTTGTAAAAATTGTTACCATTTTAGCAAAATGTGTGTTGGTGGGGAGATCCAGATGCTGCTCCCAGCATCCAGCTGTCAAGTTTTCATCTGCACAGGCAGGTTGATTTTAACGGTTGGCAGCAGCATATTGTTCCCTTCCTGGTGCAGTCTGGAAACTGGGGTCACCTCACTCCTCCCTGGCTCTCCCAGTTTTACTTCTCCCCAGAACCATGGGGTTGTGGCAGGGGTGGGGATGCTGACCTGGTCCTTCTGCCCCTCTCAGGCCTGCCTGGTGCCCACCGCTGAGACGGTCCGTGTGCGGTACTTCATGGACAGGCTCCTGGAGCGCCGGCGCCCCGTGATGCTGGTGGGCAACGGTGGCACGGGGAAGTCTGTGCTGGTGGGGGACAAGCTCTCCTCATTGGACACAGATGCTTACGTGGTGAAGAAGGTCCCATTTAACTACTACACCACCTCTGCCATGCTGCAAGGTAAGGCAACAGACGAGTCACGGGACTTCTGCCTGGCAGGTTACCGAATTCCTGGTGGGGTTTGGAGCGGGGTGTGCACTGCGGTGCTTGGGAGAATATCTGTGGGTGAGCTGTCTGTGTTGTTTGTGGGCACTGCGCTGACACCCATAGACTCATGAAACCCACTGTGAAACCCTCAGCTCAGCAGACCCCTGGTTTTGTGGAAGATGACGTTTTCCAACATGAGGGTTTGAATTCTGAACACCACAACTCTGGCTCAGGGCTGTGCCAAAGTACTGACTTAAACCTGCTGCTTTGCACAACATGCACCTCATACTTGAGGTGTGTCCTGGAGGGGTTTGCAAGCCATGGAGATGTGGTACTGAGGGACATGGGTTAGTGGGGACTTGGCAGTGCTGGGGTAGGGTTGGACTTGATGATCTTAGAGGTCTCTTCCAGCCAAAGCACTTCTATGTGTCTTCAGTATGCTTGAATTTAAGCCCATACTGAATAGGTTGGACTTCTTGGCTAGGATCCAAACTGTCCTCAATGCAATGACAGAAATCACATCCCAGTTAGCAGCCAGGATGATGCTAATGGATATGTGCAGGCTGTAAGCCAGGGGTGCTGGTTCCTGGTGCCTCCACATCCTGCCACAGCCCATCGTGCTCCATGGAGCAGGTCCCACATCCCCATCTCTCTGGGGGGCACAGGGCTTGTGGACCATGGAGGACTCAGAGCCCAGGCAATTGGTGGCCCTGGGAAAGTCTGTAAGAATATCACTGATAAGGATTTGGGCACATCACTGACAAATGCGGTTTGAGACTAAGAAAAGGTCAGTTTTGCCACATAGTCTCTTCAGTGCCAGAGAGAAAGGAGGGAATTCTTGAAAAGTGGCCCATTTTGGAATGGCATTTTCACTTTGCCTTGACCAAAAGAGAGATCAGATAATTTTTAACATGTATTTACTTTCCAGGAATGAAACAACCTGGTTTGTTTTGAGTTGAATTTACAGCTGTGAGTTGCCATGAAAAAAAAAAAAAGCTTCCTTTGTGTGACTTGATTTGACCCCAATATCCTGAAATCTTTTTATTCCCCCAACATCTGCCAAGCATCAGGGAGACTGAGGGTTTAACATTCACTGTCTGGGTTGCTCCTGGTGAAGTGGTGCTGGATGGGGACATGCTCACAGCCCAGACCCGGTGCCAAAGGCAGTGGGAGTCCAGAGCTTCTCCTGTGCTCTGCCAGGCTCCCAACTCCACGAACATTTTAGGAAAGGTGTCAGAGCTTAAAACTGTCCTAGAGAACAAGTCTCATGAGAGCAACTGAGGGACCTGGGGTAGTTTAGTCTGAAGAGGAGGCTGAGGAGGGACCTTGTTGCTCTCTACAACTCCCTGATAGGAGGCTGTAGAGAGGTAGGCACTGGTCTCTGCTCCCGAGTAACTCATGATAGAACAAGAGGGAATGGCCTCAATCTGCTCCAGGGGAGGTTTAGCCTGGACATCAGGAAGAACTTGTTCACTGGAAGGGTTGTCAGGCATTGGCCCAGGCTGCCCAGGGAGGTGGTGGAGTGCCCATCCCTGGATGTGTTTAAAAGCCATGTAGATGTGGTGCTTGGGGATATGGCTTAGAGGTGGGTTTGGTAGAGTAGGGCTGATGGTTGGACTCAATGATCTCAGAGTTCTTGTCCAACAAAAGTGATTCTATGCTTCTATCCTCTGGGACTGATCTGCTTGCAGAGCGGGGACAGCACAGGCTCAGCCCCTGCTGGGTAACCTGGGGCCATGTTATGGGGCCACATCAGCTTTCTGGGGCAGGTGTGATGGGGTTCTGGCCTTGCTGGTGCTCACTATCCCACGCTCTCCTGCCCATGCCTCTGCCCACAGTGTGAATGCAAATTATTTGGGTTTCAAGCAAAAGAATGGGTAAAATCTCACCTTTTGCCCAGTCTTGCAGCCCTCGTGTGATGGTTACAACCTCCCCCTTCCCCTCCCAGCTGCCCCTTTTCCTTTTCTCTGTGTCTGTGTGAAATGCCCTTGAGCTGGTAAATGAGCTGAGCTGTCTGCCTGTCTGTCCAGCTGCCCAGCTGGGGGACTGTGAGCTCCTTTGTCCCCATCTGGATGGGCAGCTGTTGGAGTTTCCATGGGCAGACCTGGCAGCACATCCCTCTTGACTCCGGCCGTGAGCTCCAGGCTGAGACGGCGACCTGCTTCTGCAAGTCATCCTGCCTCTGGATGAAGATGTGCCTGTGAGGTTTGCATTTCGGAAGCACCATTTATACTGCTTGGCCTGCTTCCCTGCTGCTCCTTTTTTTTTTAGAGTGAATTTGCCTCTTTTTGTATAGTTTGCCAGTTGGCTGCTTTTTATATTTTTTTTTTTCCCAGCAGGCACATCTTAAAATTTGTAAAACATGGATACAAAACAAATTTAGGATTTTACTTTTTACTTTGAAAAGAGCCTTCCACTCATTTCTTAGAGAAGGTGTCTGTTGGTGCAGAGATTTTTAAGGTGTACCTTCTAAGGGAAGCACAGGTAGGTGGCTCAAACCTCCCTCCCTGTGCCACCCAATGTGCACAGGGGTTCAAAGGAGCCAGACCCTCTCTGCCCAAGCCTGAAGCCGATCTGGGGATTTTCTTTGCTGTTTTCTCACTGAATACCACTTAATGGGGCATTTGCTGCTCTCTCAACCCATTGTCCTGGACCTGCACTTTGCAGCTTTCTCTGCTTTGTGCCTTCTTGGACCTTTGCTCCTGCATCAGATGCATCCCTGGCATCCGTCATTCAGCACCTTTCTGCTCTGAATCTGCCTTGAAAAAATGACAATAAATGTTGGGGGGTTTTGTTTGGTTTTATTTGATTTTTTTCCCCCCTTGGTCACAGGGAATAATATTTTTTTTCCCCCTTGGAGCATGCTGCCAGGGAGGTGGTGTAGTCACCATCCCTGGAGGGCTTCAAAAAACGTGTGGACGTGGCACTTGGGGACATGGTTTAGTAGTCATGGAGTATCGGGTTGACGGTTGGACTTGATGATCTTGGAGGTATTTCCCAACCTTAATGATTCTAGGATGAAGAGCCAGCAGGCAAGAGGAGCTACACTTGCTCAGTCTGGTTTGCAGGGGCTGTTTCTTTCAGGTGCTAATCTGAGCATGCCAGGAGCTCAGAGGCAGAGACATGGACCCTTTATTATTATCATGAGATACAGCTTTGAATTAAAATGCAGCTTTCACGAACATGTCACTTGATCCCCAGTAATTGCATTTCAGTGTGATGAATCTCCTGCATACTTGTTTAACCTCAAAAAGGGCTGATTTTATATGTTAAGGACTAATTAAATTTAAATTAAATGCTTATTTGAAACACTTAATTTAACTTGCTACCAGAAATTTCAAATATTGTGGTTTTATTGAAGGGAGAGAGAGGCTCCACTGAGGAAAGATTCATCATTTTTCTTAGCACAGTTCACTCCTTTGTGCAGCAACTGTCTATGACACAAAATCAGCTGCATTTTGAGTAGTGGGAAAGACAAGCTGTCTGCAGTGCACTGAAGCAGTAAAAAAATTGATGGTTTCAAAGATTTGTGCTCTGAAAAAAACAGAATATAAATCTTCCTTAATAAATTTTGCACATGATAATGAATGGCCCAAGTGTACATTTTCACAAGATTTTCATAAAAATTCCCAGTCCCATTTACATTTGCCAATCTTCCCTAATTACAAAGGATTGCTGCTTACTGTGCTGCTATACAGCACCTTATAAGTTTGTTGGTGACCTAAAACTGTGTAAATTAAACAAATTCTGCCTCCGGCTTCAGGGGAGCAGAGATTGAGGATGCTCTCCAAGAAAGCACATGGCAGAAAACCATGGTTTTCTCCCAAGGTCTGGGACAGGAGAGCTGCTGCTGTTTGCCACTTAGAGTCAGTAAATGTTGCTCATGCCACAATCAAGGGAATCAATAACCTATAAAACATTATGTGCAGCAATGTGGGGTGGTTTTTATAAAATATCAGCCCAGTACTATAAATATTCCCCATATTTTACAATCTAGAGTAACGCATAACCTCAGCCTGCTGCTAAAACAAATTAAAATCTTCCAAAGCTTTGAAATGAGAAACTTTTCTCTCCATGCTTTCCCTTGCACAGGCATGACCCTGCCAAAAACTAGGTGGTAATTTGACAGCTTGTGTTGGAATTGAGTCTTGTCACATTATCTGGATGATGCTGGGAGGGGGGAGGAAATCAGAGAACCTGTGAATATTTGCTGCAGTTAAATAAAATGCATTATTTTGATTGTTCTGAAGACGTCCAGGAATTTGGCCCTGAAATCACCTATTTCTTTTGTCTAACCAAGGTAAAAAATGCACTTAGATTCACAAAATCAGCTTTGGCTCATAGGCTTCTGTTCCCACAGCATCTTCCTTTTTCCCTCCCAGGGCCAGCCACTCTTCCCCTTGCTAACATGTGCTCGCTGTGTCTCTGGGGTTGGCAGCAGAGGATTTCACTGCAGATCAAAATAACCTCAGCAAGCGAGATTGGGTTTAAAAAATCATGCAGAAGGGCTTCAGAAGGCTTTATCTTGCATGAAAAGCCTTTGTTTGCTCTGAAGCAGACCTGGTTTGCAGCAGACTGTTGGCTGCATTGTGCTTGAAGGGAGGAATTGAGAGGTTTCTGATTTGGGTTGAGTCAGACCAAAAAGCTGCCCCAGGGTCCGTGCCAGCCCCGTGCAGGGCTCCCAGCTGCTTTGTAGCCACTGTCTGGGGACAGCCACCATCCTGCTGCTGAGCAGCACCCTGTGCCAGGACCAGCTCTTTCTCCCCAAAAAGCAATGCCCAGCCCAGATGACAGCTGGAGGGGGCCAGAGGCTTCACCCTGTGCCCATCCTGCGCATAGCTCAGCTCCTCCTGGGGGTGCTGTAGCTGCAGACAGCACAGCACGGAGCTGGGCTGGGGGACCAGTGTTATTTCAGAGCACTGACTTAGCTTTGCTCCTCTCCCCCCTACAGCCATGCTCGAGAAGCCTCTGGATAAAAAGGCTGGCAGAAGTTACGGCCCCCCAGGAACCAAGAAGCTCGTGTACTTCATCGATGACCTGAACATGCCCGAGGTGGATGCCTACGGGACGGTGCAGCCCCACACACTGCTCAGGCAGCACCTGGACTATGGCCACTGGTAGGAAGCTGCTGGGCTTGGTCATCCCAGACCTTTCTTGTTCAGCTCCAGTGTCGGGGATGGGCTTTGAGAGGCAGTAAAAGTGTGGATCCCATCCCACCCATCCCATCCCATCCCATCCCATCCCATCCCATCCCATCCCATCCCATCCCGTGTTTGCTGTCGCATCCTGCTTGGGCTGGATCTTGCTGGGAGGCTCTGGGTGAACCAAGTATTGTGTGTTGTGCAGCCTCAGGGTTTCCCCTGTCCCCAGCAAACAAACCCAGGTGCTTGTAGCCTGGGGAAGAGGAGCTTTGCTGGCTTCTGCTGCAGCTGGTGACTGTGGTCCTGCAAGGGGAGCGCGGTGCCACGAGCGGAGCGAGCTTGTGGCTGGGACTCAGCTGAGCTGAACCCCCCTGCCCTGAGCACCTCCTGTGGTTTTCAGCCAGGCAGCAGCAAACAAGTGTTTTCTAGGCAGAGGTCATTTGAAGGGCAAACAGTTCGGTGTTTTGGAAAGAGGTTGGTGTGTTGTACACTGGAGCTGGCAGCACTGCCTAGGACAGGAGTGTTTGCAGCTCTCCCCGTGGGCAGACAGGGACAGGGACTTGTAGGAATTTCCAGTCTCAGCTGCTTGGGTGTCTGAAGCTTGGCCAAAAGCTTCCCAACTATGGAGACAGTGGAGGGGAGGCAGAAATTCTGGGCTGTGCCTGTTGGGGAGGTCAGACAGAAAGAGGGTTCTGCTGGTTGCATGGGAGTGTTGGTGGCAGGGGCACACAGCACGTCCGTGGTGCTCCCAGCACCCATCAGCACCCATTAGGGTGCTGTCCACTCCATGCTCCCTCTCACAGTCCAGTGGGGCTGCAGCTTGCTCCAGAGATGGTGAGGAGAGTGATGGGCAGAGCTCAGTGCCACCCTTAGGCTGCCTATCCCCACTGGTAACCCTGCCTGGGGCTCTGGCAGCAGACTTCCCATCCTTCCTGTGCAGGCAACGGGTGGGCAGCTGCCTCTGGCAACCTACTCACCTCGGTCCCATGCTGCTTCAGAGTCTGGGGAGACCCCCCTGCAGTGCTGGGGCAGCTCTGGAGTCCTCAGCAGATGTCCCTGCTCAGTGCAGCTGGGTTTTACTAGATGACCTTGAAAGGTCCCTTCCCACCCCAACCAGTCTGGGATTCCACACAACCAGAGGCAGTCCTGTGTTTTTCTACCATTTCCATGCAGGTGATGGGTACAACCCAAGGGCTGTGCTCAGCTCTTGTTACTAGCTCATAGAAATATTAGCTGCAGGTTGTTGAAGCAGAAAGATTTCCACCAAGAGCAGGACTTGTGGGTGCCACACCATGTAAAACAGACACGCAAGCCTGGGCCCTGCCTTGGTGAGATGCAGAGTTTGATCCCCCGAAGCCAAGTGGCCGTTGGCAGCCGGGGACAGGCGCCAAGGGAGAGGTGGCGGCCGTCGCCCGCAGGCCACGGTCGCTCTGTGCTCACTGCTTCTCTTTTGCCCAAAGGTACGACAGGACCAAGCTGTTGCTGAAGGAGATCAAGGGCGTGCAGTACGTGTCGTGCATGAACCCCACCGCCGGGAGTTTCACCGTCAGCCCTCGGCTGCAGGTAACGCCCTGCGGGCTCGGCCGGGGGCTGGAGCGTTTGGGCAGGAGCCTGGAGGAGAACCACGGGCTGATCCTGCTGCCAGTTTGTCAGGAGAAAAGGCACGGATCTGTTGAGTGACTGATGGTGGAGCGCTGGACTTGCTCCCTTATTCCCTTGTTTGTTTTTTCCTGACATTCTGCTGCTCAGTCAGAGGAAGAAGTCGCTGCCAGGCAGCTTAACACCTCCTGCTTCTCACAGACAGGTTTTGCCTTCGTTTAGCTAATATTTACCCCTGGAACACAGTCCATTAAAACGTTTTGGTTTTGAAAATTTCCTGTTGGAGCTGGTAGCACATTCTCATTAAAAGGAGGTGATGGTGGAGAAACCCGAACGAAGAAAACCAAAAAAATCCCCCCCAAACCATGCAAGTGTTGATGGTAACAGAAGCATAGATTTGGGAAGAGATCTTAAACCTCAGGGCTTGATTTTGGGGAGACCAAGCCTGGGTCGTAGAGGTAGTTATTATAAGCTCTGATGTTACTTATCCTTTCTCCAAGCCATGAGGCTGTGGTGGCAGAGCCTGGTCAGAGATACCTGCTGTTCCCTGTGCCAGCAGATCAAAACCACTGAGCAGATCCTGTTGGCATCCAAGAGGGACAAAAAGCAGCTAGAGGGACGATGTCCTTCCCACCAGCTGTGGGGCAGATGTTTTCCATGCTGTGGGATGAAGGTTGGCACATGAGAGGAGTGGAGAAGTACCCTGAGAAATGAGTGCCCATGGAAGAGCAGCTATAACTCAGTGGGGCAGCTGCTCAGAGCACTTCAGGCAGAGACCTGCCAGCTCTTGGGGAGCCTGGATAGTGGAGAGCAAAATTCATTCCCTCATGAAGAAACCTCATGACCAGTCAGCCCAGGGCTGTTAATCCCCACACTTACAGGCATGGAGTGCTGTCAGCAAAGAGTGGCTCCTCTTTGGAGGAGGAAGCTGTAGTGTTAAACTGAAGCATCCTGTGCCTGTATAGGGGCATCTGGTCTGTCTTTGCAAGCTCCGAATCAATAAAGGGAACATCTTCTGGGTGAGTGCACCTTCCGGGAGCTTTTTCAAACAGAGACAGTGGCTGGGCTTCACCAGAGGTTGGTGGGATCTTCAGAGCCCTTCAGCTCTTCAATGGACTGAACTTCCAGTGCAGCAGTAGTGAGATAGTTGAAAATCTCTTGTTTAGTGAGCAGAATGATGCCAGTTGCCAAGTGTCCTCTGCCAGGATGGAAGAAGAAAATAGCCTTGTTCAGATGGGCTGCGAGTCATAGAATTACAGAGCATCCCAGGCTGGAAGGGACCTCTAAAGATAATCTGATCCAACCTCTCCTGGGAAGGGCAGCCTGGATAAGACTGTCAAGAACTGTGTCCCATCACTTCAAATCCCCAAGGTCTTTTGACTGTGAGGTGGTTGCCCATCCCTCTGACCTTTCCATGTCTTCCTTTCTCTTCCCCAGCGTCACTTTTGTGTGTTTGCTCTCTCCACCCCTGGTCAGGATGCCTTGTCCAGGATCTACAGCACCATTTTAACGCAGCACCTCACGAGTGAGGATTTCCCAGCTGCTGTGCAGAAGTCAGCTCAGCAGCTGGTTGCCCTTGCCCTGGGACTGCATCAGAAAGTAGCTGCTACTTTCCTGCCAACAGCCATCAAGTTCCACTATGTTTTCAACCTGAGAGACTTCTCCAACATCTTCCAAGTAAGTGCAGTCACTGTCCTGTGGCACTAGGAGCTTGTCCCAGTGCCATGGGAGGCTGTGGGCCTGTGTTTCTTTAGCCCAGCTGGCCCTGGTGGACAATGTAACACAGTCTCCCACCTAGCAATGACACAACATGTGTGTCCCCTGAGAAAAGGGGGTGACCTTGGCCTCTTCCCTAGTTGCTGGTTCATTTTGTATGGATTCCAGAGCCACCACCCATGACCTTGAGGAACAACAGTTAGAAGCTTATTCACTTTCCAGCCTCTTATGGTCAACAGAGAGGGATGAATAGTTCCAGGACGAGGTGCAGGGTTTGGGTGGGTTGAAATGCCTTGTGGCTGTAGAAATGACCAATTGAAGGGAGCTTTGGGCTCCCGACTCTAGGACTTAAAGTTGAGTTTTGGTGAGTGTGATGGAGGTGGACTTGGCTTTGTGAGCCTCAGTTCCATGCATGTAAGTGTGGAGATTAACAGCACTGCTCCACAGCACAGGGAAATTATTTTATTGTCCTGAAGCAGGTGGTGGATACTTAGTGGGCTCCTGGCCCTGAGGACAGGAGAGCAGTGACTAGTTCAGCTGCTCTGCCTGGAGCCAGAACAGCTCGTTGACCTCTGCTGGCACATCCTCAGCTTCTCGCTGGTCAGCTACTCAGCGTGTCCATGGAGGATGGCATTTAAAGAACTGAAAAATAAATCCAAACCAGCTTTGACTTAACTGCTGAAACAATTACCACTGGAGCTGGTTCTGTACCAGGGGGCAGTTGTTCATCTTTAGAAATGCTTTCTTCCAACAGTGGAGGGTTTTTTTTTTTTTTCTGTGCAGAAATTTCTTGCCTTTAAGCAGGCAGTATTACTACTCAAAGAGCCTCTCAGAGTTTAAGGCTGACGAGTAAAGTTTGAGAAGGTTCTCAGCAGCCAAATCAAGAGGTTTGGAACACCATAACCTGCAGTAAAGTTCCAGTTTGTGGTTTGTTGCTGCCCTTATTAACGTCCGTTTTACAAAGTAGGCACTGAAAGCTCAGTGCCTTCTGGTCTGGTCCATCAGACAAGAGTTGAAGTAATGACAGGTAGTGGGAAATCCAAGAACAGGACCTTGAAAAAGCTAATAACTCCATTGTGTCAAATGGGAATCAGACCTGTCACTTGTGCTCAGCTAAACATCAGCAGCCTTTGTTGTTTGATGTGGGTCATGTTAAATCCTGGCTTCTAGTTAATCTGTGCTTTGAAAGGCAGAGAGAGAAAAACATTTCAATGGGAGGGTTTAATTTTAACTGTAGTCGGCTTGAAAGGTGCTAAGGTTGTGGGATATTAGAAAATGTCCTGCCAGAACTAGCTCCTAGGCCAGAGGGTGGGAGCTGTGACAGGAGCTCAGATGGCTTTTCATTTATCCCAAGGCTGCAGGAGTGGAGGAACCTGACTCCTGCTTCTCGTCAGGTCTATTTAAATTGTGGTTCAATTTTTTTGTGAAATCCTTCCTTACCTTTTGCTATTCATTCTTAAGTATTTTGTTACCTTAAATGTTCTTAAGTTTTTGAGATCTCCTGATTTCCTGTTTAGCTCTGCTGGAACACAGTTATTTTCCTGAAATTGTGAAAAAAGCTCTGGACTCTGGGAATGCGTTTCCATGTGTTGCATTTGTTATCTTCATAAGTTCATGATTTAGCTCGAGCTCTCTTGGCCAACCTGCTGCTCAAGCAGTGCTAACTTCAAAGTTAGGTCAGGCTGATCAGACACGTTCTGAATGTTTCCAAGGCTGGAGCTCCCATGGTCTCCCTGGCCCTTGTTGCACTGCTAAATCCACTCCATGGCGAATTTTTTATATTTTTGTTTCAATCAGAATTTCCCTGGCTGCAGTTTGTGTTTGCTGCCTCTTCTTTTGCTACGTACCTCCAAAAAATTTTGGCTCAGTCTTCTGCATAGCTCTACTTTATGTAGCTGTAGGCAGCAGCAAGACTCATCTTCACCTTTTCCCTGGGCCAAACAAACCCATTTCTCTCAGCCCTTCCTTGCATGTCCTGAGCTCCAGCATTTTACAGCCTTGGTGGTCTCCACTGAACTTGCTCCAATACATTGATTTCTTTCTTCTACTGGGGGACCCAAAAGTGGATTGAACTTCACACAGCTTTCCTCCAGCCTGTTAAGGTCCCTCCTTTGGGTGTAATAACCTCTCTGCTTGGTCAGTGTTGCCTGCAGAATGCCCAGGTCATGGATGAAGACATGAAATGATATTTTAGAGTCCTGGGGCTGTTTAACCAAGGCTGGGGAGGCCAGAAGGCTGTCCAGCTCCTCCTGCCAGGGACACACGGGTGGTTTTATTCTGCTGCCCATTCATGGGTGTCTAGTGATTCTGAAATGTGTCAGGACATCCCACCTGGGCTCCAGTGGTTGTACAAGGACATAAGTTGTCTTCCTTTATTGTATCTGCCTGTTCTATGTGGGAGTCTTGTCTGAACTGCTGGAGCAGTGTTGCTTTCAAGGCTCCCTTGGCTGTAGAGTAGCTGTCCCCTGAGATGAACTGTTTGGTTATGGCTGACTTGAGGAGGTTGTGGAAAATTCCATGTATTCCTACACAGTGATGATTTTATCTGCTCTTCTCACTTGATTTTCATCTTTGGACTTCACCTTCATCAGGACAACACCAAATGCCTCAGCACTGTACTCAGTGCTGCCACTGCTGCTCTGGCATCAGCTGCCCAAAGGCCACAGGCTGAAACTTTGGTTCAAGCCTTCATGTAGAAATAAGCTGATCTCTCCTCTGTGGCACCAGGGTGATATGTGGACCCCCACGGCAGGGTGGGACTGCCTCTCCAAGGGGCATCACAAGTCTTTAGGCAGGTTGGGGCTGGCAAAGGGCTGTGGATGAAGAAGGGCAACCAAAGGAAGAAGGAAGCCAGCCCTGGGCATGGTTTCTCTGGTGAACACACAAACACATTTAGGTCACTGCTGAATGTGGAAATCCACGAGGGCCTGGACTGAGTGATGCTCCTTCCTGATTTTGAAAAACGATAACAAGGAGACTCAAAATCTGTGATTATCTGCAACCCCCTGGGCTGATGGGCTGGCTTTGAGCAGTTACAGAAAGCTCAGCAAGTACTGTAACATCCAGCTGTAAGAAAACAGCTGAAATTTGCTGTCACATCTCATTGGAAATGTCAAGTGGAGAGGCTGGAAACCACAGTCCAGGGTGAGGAGCAAGAAGGGGCTGGAGCAGGATTCGTCAAGATCGTCAGGAAAGGCAGCCCTGGCTCCTTGTCCTGCATCGCTTACTGGTGTTACTGGTGCAGGGAAGGTCACCCTCCAGTCTTTCCTAGTCCTTTGGGCCCCTCCCAAGGTGTTATCTGTGACTTCTCCTCTGCAGCAGGTCCTGTCTGTGGTTAAAATCCAACACTGCCTTGCTTTGCCTTTCTGCAGCACCTTTTCATGCCTCTGGGTCCCACCATGCACCACAGAGTTAAATTGATTGGTATGCTCCAGGCAATTTACCCTTGATTAAAGAAGACAGGTCTCTGCAGTGACAGAGCTCTGGATTATGCTTTTAAAAAATATATTCCCTGCTGGCTCACACCAGAGAAAGCCCTGTTGCTGTCTTTCTTTCCATCTGAAAGGGTTACCATGGTATTTTGCTCTAAATTATATCTGTCATCTGTGTAAAATAATAATCATAGACTCAGCAGGGTTGTATTTTGCCTTTTATTCCCATTTCTATCAAGATTTTCAAGCAGCCTGTCACATAAAGTTCTGTGGCACTTGAGGGAGACCAGCCTCTATCTCCTCCTGACAGCGAGATGATAGCAGCAGCTCTGCTGTGCCTGGCTCCTGCTGAGCTTCTCCTCCACGTGGGCTTTAGTGCCCACCAGACTTCACGCTCCTTTGCACAGCAAAGGATTCTCATCTTTGCCCATGGTTAAACACACTGAAGAGCCCTGCAAACTTCAGTATTACAAATGCCCAAATGCACTTTGCGTGGTTGCAAAAGACACCCCCTCCTCACCCTTTGCAACAGCCCTGGGGCTTTGCACCCCCTCTTCCCAACCAGTTACACCCCCCCAACCCCTCTGCAGATCCCCAACCAGTTTCAGCGTGTCCCCCCCCGCCTCCC
>NW_008588835.1:42859-43453 GCF_000691845.1 Merops nubicus
GACAGCAGTGGCTGTGAGACTGCTGATGGATCAGCAGCACCTTCGTTTTGTTCCTGGTGTGGTGCAGTTGGTTGGTGTGACTTAGCCTTGGGCTTGGCTGGGGTCTGGTTACCTGAGCCACTGTGGTTTCAGACCTGCAATCTCCTTCTATCATATCATCTCTGATATTTCTCCTCCTAGCAGAAATCCTGGATCAATGTGCTGAGGCCAGTGGGATGAGATTGAACAAGCCCAAGCACTGTGTCCTGCCCTTGGGTCAAAACAACCCCCTGGAATGCTCCAGGCTGGGGTAAGAGTGGCTGGAAACTGCCTGGTGGAAAAGGAAAAGGACGTGGGGGTGCTGGTTGACAGACAGCTGAAGATGTGTGTGGCCAAGTGGCCAAGAAGGCTAACAGCATCCTGGCTTGTATAAGCACTAGTGTGGCCAGCAGGACTAGAACAGGGATTGTCCCCCTGGACTCGGCACTGATGAGGCCACACATCATATCCTAGGTCAGTTTTGAGCCCTCACCACAAGGAGGACCTTGAGGGGCTGGAGCATGGACAGAGAAGGGCAACGAAGCTGCTGGGGAAGGGTCTAGAGCCCAAGTGTGG
>NW_008588835.1:43551-70906 GCF_000691845.1 Merops nubicus
CAAGGTGGGTGTCGAGCTCTTCTCCGAGGAACAAGTGATAGTAAAACAGGAAATGGCTTCATGTTGTGCCGGGGGAGGTTTAGGTTGGATATGCTGAAAACTTGACTCCTTGAAAGGGATGTGAAGGCCTGTCCCAGGCTGCCCAGGGCAGTGGTGGAGTCCCCATCCCTGGAGTGGTTTCCAAGCCATGGAGATGTGGTGCTGCGGGACACGGGTCAGTGGGGACCTGGCAGTGCTGGGTTAACAGTTGGACTTGATAATCTTAAAGGTCTCTTCCAACCAAAATGATTCTGTGAGTCTAGGCAGCAACAGAAGGGACAGAGAAGGCTGTACTCTACTGAATCTCTGGATTCCCATAATCAAGGAGGAGAACATCAGCAAAGAGGAGAGCAGGATGCTTAGTCCAGCAGTGCAGGAGAGCTAGACAGGGGTCACTACACTGCACAGATTATTAGTTTAAATGTTATTTGGACTGCAAAGAAAGAAAACAAGTAATTAATTAATTTTTCTTTCCTTTTTATGCATGGGAGACTTTCAGTTTTGTGCTTGAACCCCATCCATGGGAGCCTGTTAACCCCCTCTCCACGGTCTCCATTGCTTCCCACCAGGCTGGACCACCCTGACCCTTCCCTCTGCTCGCTGGGTGTGCACCACAGCACGAGCAGGAAGCCAGCCTGCTGCCAGAGAGCCTCATGGGGTGCAAGGCTGAGGGAGGTGCAAATAATTTTGGAATCAGCAAACCTAGTATCCAGAATTCACATTGTCTTCCTTCAGACCTTGGCTTCGGGACACGTGTTGTGGTTTTGTAGGTGTTGCCAGTATGGCTTGAATGGTTCTGGTACTTTTGGACAATTATTTTTAAACACAAACTTTCAGCTCCCCTCCACGTGTAGGTTTTGTAGTGTTCTAGGCAGCAGTGTTCAAAGTCACAGGCTTTCCATGATTATTCTGTACGTGCAGAGGCTGATTCTGTGTGTGCCTTGGCTGCCCGGGTGCATTCCCATGTGGAGCTGCAGGCCCTGTTTCCTCCAGGTATTCCCCCAAGAGCACGTGAGGCTGCAAAGAGAAAGAAAATGTCTCTTTCCACTGCACCATCTGACCTCCAATATCTTCTCTGAAGATACGAAGATACTCTGATACCAACAATCATTTAGCTGGGTGATGTAGGACTACCTGATGCTGTTGTCAGTGCCAGAGCTGTGCACAGAATCATAGATCACATTGGTTGGAAAAGACCTTTAGGACTGAGTCCAACCATCAGCCCTACTCTACCAAGCCCACCTCTAAGCCGTATCCCCAGGCACCACATCCACATGGCTTTTAAACACATCCACGATGAGGACTCCACCACCTCCCTTGACAGCATGTTCCAATGTCTGGCAACCCTTCCAGTGAAAAAGTTCTTTGTGATGTCCAGTCTAAACCTCCCTGGAGCAGCTTGAGGCCATTAAGTGTATCTCAATACAGGAAAATGAGTGATCCTTTTATCTGTGAGTAGCTTCAAATTACACATGGAGCACCTGAACTTACAGATGAAGAAAATGGTATTGCGTGTAATCTGGTCCTTCAGGGAAGGCTTCTGCGGTTTCTGGGGAAACCAGTGGTCTGAGAGGGGGATACAACTCAACATTGAGTTGCTGGAGTGGGTCCAGAGAAGGACAATGAAGCTGGTGAGGGATCTGGGGGACATGGCTTGTGAGGAGCAGCTGAGGGACCTGAGGGTGTTTAGCCTGAAGAAGAGGAGGCTGAGGGGAGACCTTCTTGCACTCTACAGCTCTCTGAAAGGAGGTTGGAGTGAGGTGGGGGTTGGTCTCTTCTCCCAAGTAACCAGCAATAGGATAAGAGGCAATGGGCTGAAGTTGTGCCAGGGGAGGTTCAGGTTGGATCTTAGGAAGGATTTCTTTCCTGGCCCAGGCTGCCCAGGGAGGTGGTAGAGTCACCATCCCTGGGGGGGTTCAAGAAAACCGTGTGCATGTGGTGCTTCAGGACATGTTTTAGTGGTCATGTTAGTGTTGGGTTGATGGTTGAACTTGATGACCTTAGAGGTCTTTTCCAACATGGATGATGCTATGATTTTATCACCAATGTCACAATATTGGCTATCATTGTCTAGACAAGCCTCGGTGCAGCAGGGAGGAGCTTCCTTACCAGCTTCTGGCATTTCTCCTGAGGAGAAGAAGCTGAAAGGTTTGGCTGAAGTACAACCTAAGGCCTTACCAGCCAGATGGATAAAACATTGACGCCACAAAGGGATAAGCCATTTTATTTGTCTTTTAACGTTGGCACCACACCCACCACAGATGCAGTGACCCAAGGCCCTGTGTCCCTCGTGTACCCAGCATCTCCTGGAGTCTCCACCTCACACATGGAGTGTGCCCTTCGCTCTGTGGGGGTGCAGCTGGTTGTGTTCATGGGACAGCCTGGTAGCTCTGCTGGGAGGAGTGAGGAGGCTTGGGTCTGCGAAGTGAGGGAAGGGGAGATGTTCTGGTGCTTAAGAAACTCATAACAGAGCTGTGGGGTGTGGATTGTCTTCCCTCTGAGGTAGCCTCACAAGTGTTTGCGTCAAGAACACAACTTTTGTGGCTTGTGCAGTCCTTAGAGTGACTGAGTGGGCTTTATTTTTTTAATTATTTTTTTTTTTAAATCAGCTTAGGACCCAATGGGTTTTGAGTTGTTAACACTCCTCACTAATTTCTTTTTTTTTCTGAAATAAGTAAAACAACAGCTTGGCAGCTGCAATGACAAATGTGAAACCCAAATGCTTTGAGCCATGGGCCAGTGAGCAGAGAGGAACTGCTTTACATGGCTTTTAACCCATTTGATATTTTCGGTATAAATAATTAGATGTTAGGAATAAAAGCTGTCTGTTTAATTCATGCCACTGAAAGCCCTGTGTGCTGTTAATAGGCTTAGTAGTAGGCAACACCTCTTTGAAATATAATTCTTTTATGCATTTTAATAGAGTTCATGGTACACATACTGTGATAAGCAGACAGCAACTAATATTTCCTGCAGGCAGAATGCACTAATTAAAATTAATTGATTAAAAAAAGAAATCATTTGCACTAAAATTTCCAAACTGTTTTTTATTCTTGACAAAACACCCATGTTGTGATGTGGAGATGCAAAGAGCCACATGGTCGGGCTGCTGCCTGACTGCCCGTGGGCTTTGCTGCTGAGGTCAGGAGCACCAGCCCAGCCAGGCTGCCTTGAGGATGGACTTTGTGGTATCAGAATGAATCTAATTAATACAAACTGCTTTGGGGGCTTGGGGGTAATAGAGAGGATGTTCTTCAGGGGCTGTTCAGAAGTCCACCTGCATTTAGAGTGACTCAGCCCTAGTCTAGTGTCCCAGCCTGGCTGCTGGGGGTGAGGTTAGTCCCTTAGGGTCAAGATGGGGTTTCCTGACTGTCTCTTCTCTCCACAGGGCCTTCTGTTCTCCACCCCTGAATGTCTGAAGCAACCCCAAGACTTAGTGAAACTCTACCTGCATGAGTCAAACCGGGTGTACCGGGATAAGATGGTTGAAAAAAAGGATTATGGTACCTTTGATAAAATCCAGCTGGAGATGGTGAAGAAATTCTATGATGTAAGTCTTGAGGTTCATAATTCTGATAATAATGTGCATGCTTACCAGAAAAAAGTTCCTTGGGAAAGCAAAGTATGACCCAAGGTCTGCACATCCCTCTCTTGCCTGGAGGGCAACCCTTTTGATAGGAGCCCAGGAGGAAAATCTGTGTCATCCATATCCTGGGCTGCCAGTGTTGTGATACAGCTACACGATGTCCCATGAGGGCATCGGGGAAAGGACGTCTGAACTCTGTGAATTAATTAAATTCCTTTATTTAAGTGCTTTGAGCCACATGTGGCAAAAGCCAGAGACAGGTCAGATCCCCAGTCTTCATGGGAGCAAAGTGCAATGCAGGCAGAAATCCCTGCTGCTTTCCCTTTCCCCAAAATATCTTTCAAATGAGAGCTCTGGATCTGCTCTCCCTCAGGCCTGGCATCACCCAGCAGTGCCACTGACCTAGTCACAGCAGTAGCCCTGAGGTGCTGAGCAGTGCAGACAACATCTTCTCCGCCAGGTGTTACCATTGCCCATGCAACAGCCCAATGCTCTGGCTGTTGCTGCGGGGGCTTTTCCCTTCATTCTCTTACCATAATGAACTGGGGGTCTGTGATGTGCAAAAAGTTGTCAGAGCAAAAGAAGTTAGTACTGGGGCTTTTCCCTTCCCTACTTCCACTCATAGAATCATTAAGGTTGGAAAAGACCTCTAAGATCTTCAAGTCCAACCATCAACTCAGCACTACCTTGACAACTAAACCATGTCCTGAACTACCACACCCACACATTTTTTTGAACCTCTCCAGGGATGGTGACTCTCCCACCTCCCTGGGCAGCCTGGGCCAATGCCTCACCACTCCGTCAGGAAAGAAATTCTTCCTGATATCTAACCTAAACCTTCCCTGGAGCAACTTAAGCCCATTTACTCTCATCCTATCACTGGTTACTTGGGAGACCAACCCCCACCTCACTCCAGCCTCCTTTCAGGGAGTTGTCAAGAGCAGGAAGGTCTCCCCTCAGCCATCTCTTCTCCAAACTAAACAATCCCCCATCCCTCAGTGGCTCCTCATTAGACATATTTATCTTGTCCCTCTTCACTCTTTTCCAGTGTGCATATGCAACTATACGGGCATAAAATGCATTTTCTGGAACACCAGACTGGCCTGGGGAGGTGACATGGAGCTGCAGGGTTTCTTCTGTACTTGGAATATTTTTTTTTTTTTTTCTTATTTTGTCAGGACATTGAGGAAACTTTGGAGCAGACCAAGAGAATGAATGTCTATTGCCACTTTGCTAAAGGCATTGGTGAGCCCAGCTACAGGCCAGTTCAAACCTGGCAGGAGTTGAACCAGATCCTTGTGGAAGCCTTGGATAACTACAATGAAGTCAATGCTGCCATGAACCTGGTCCTATTTGAGGATGCCATGTGCCACGTGTAAGGGGATTTTCTGGCTTCACGGTCTCAACATAGCATTTATCTGCACCAGTTGCTTCCATGGAGTTCCCTGGGGGATGTAGGTATCCAGATTTGTAGCAGATGGAGGTGTGCAGAAGCTTCACCCGCCCACGTGGCGTATCCAGCACAAATTCTGCACTGCTTCTCTCCCTGGTGCTTGGAGGGTGCTTTTGAAACCATGCAGGTGCCTGGGGCTGTCAGATGGAGGTTCTGCACACTGGTGGTTATTTTAAGGTCTGGTTGCTGTTATGATATCTTTGGCTCTTGATGCTCCACATGTGGCACGAACATTTATTATATGTGACAATGTTCAAGTGCTTTCTTGTCTTCACTCTGACAGCCAGCTACAGAGGTAGTTATACTGGGATTTCCCAAAGTACTTTCACAACTGGTTTTGGGTTGTGTTCACACATGTTCTTAGTGGGATTTTCCAGTGCGTATAAAGCCAGATTATGTTCACTCAGGCTGCCGGTTTAAATGGATGGAGGCATTTAAACTGCTTTGATCCTTTGAAAGTTCTGCTTCCATTTAGATACCTGGAGGTGCAGACAGATTCCCTTTGGAAATTGGACATGTGGGACTTTATGAAAACAGCAAGGCTCTGGTTGATCATTATGAAGCTATTTACATATTTGTGGGGAACCTCCAGCTTTCAAATACCATTTAAACACTTGTTGGGTATTCCAGTAGAGACAAACTCATTTCTGGGTGCTTGAAATATAGATCTGGCCTTAGATCACCTCAAAAGATGGACCTGCCCTGTAAATCATAGTTTGAACTGATTTTTTGTGAAAACCTTGTATGAGGAGGTGCCACTTTGTGACTCTAAGCTAAGAAGCTCCCCTTCTAAGGACTCTAAGCTAGGACTCCTGAGAAGAAAGCCCAGCTCCTGCTCCACACCAGAGTGGGTGATTTCAGTTCTTGCTGGGCCTGGCAACCCAATGCAGTTACTCCCATCAAATTAAAAAACCCCACATATATAAAGTGCTACTCGTTTTAACTCCCTGTTTAACCAGTTCTGCACTGAGAACTCAGCAGCCTGTCCCTGTTCAGGTGTGGTGTGCTGGTGGTGCTGGGCATGGTTTCCCTGTGTCAGCCTGTCAAATGCAACCTGATGTCCAGAAGTGTTCCTGCTTGCATTGCTTGCAGGAAGGGGACAGTAATATTAATCTTGAACTCCTTTTGTCCTGTACATAAACTGGGGTTTGTGACAAAACTTGGCACTTGTCCTTCAGCTTGAATTTGCTGAAAATTTTCAGTTGAGGGGAAAAAAAGAAAAAAAAAGGAAAAGAAAAAAGTTAGGGGTTTAATTTATGCAAAGAAGTGGGAGATGCCCATTGGTCATCTCCTAATCCAGGATTTATTGTGGACATTCACAAAACATGAAGCCCTGGAGAGCACAGTCAGGGCAGAGACCATGTTGTCATTTTCAGGGAGAGCTGGCCTGGAGAATCTGAAGTGGGAGCACCAAAGCCCTCCACACAAACTGGATTGCTTTTCTAGTGTGACTTCACAATCTGTGGGAGTCTGTGCATAGGTCATAAAATACTTGAGTTGTAGTAAAGTAATACAGTATTTCTCACAATCAGATTTGAAAAATTAACTGGGTAGTCAAGGAAAATAGGGCTGAATAAAGGCGACGCTGTGAAGAAAGGAATGATGCTTGTATTTAAGACACAGGACTGTGGGGTTTCCAGAGGGAGGATCCTCTAAACCTCCCCTCATTTGGGGCTTTCACGTTTGGGGACATCAGCAATTGCTAGAAGACAATAAATTGGAGGCAGACAGAGTCCACCATGTGACTCTCGGACAGGACCAGTGAACAGACCTGAAAAATAACATCAGGTTCATTTAAAGAGCAAGAAAATCTCACTCTTAAGTTATGGTGGCTTGGATAAATGAGTAACACAAACTCTTTTTCCAGAGAGGTTTTTTGCCATTGTAGACACATACAAATATGCTTTAATGCATAGCAGGACTCTTCACCTGAATGTGAACCCCAAATGCTTTGTGAAGAGAAACCTTTACTGGGGAGGGGCATCAGAGCCTCCAGTTTTGTTCAGTTTTTCCATGTCAATGTGATGTGTTTTTCCCTTGTCCTCCCTGAAAAGATGTCCAAGCCTTCACCTTAAAATAGTTAAAATAATCCAGCAGGGCTTGGAAGCTGGAAAAAAAAATATGGACATGGTCTGAATTGCCATCAAACTATATTTTTCATCAGTTACGTCCTCTGTAGAGGTCTCAGCAGAGATGGGGATTGATTGCTGACATGTCTCTGAGGTTGACATTTTTCATTCCATTCAGAATACAATTTCTTAGTGAATAAAATATGTATTGAAACGCACCAGGCAGAGAAAAAGAAAAAAATACTCTTTATTAATGAGAGATTTTGTATGCTTCAATTTAGTTGCCGCATCAACCGTATCCTGGAGGCCCCCAGAGGAAACGCTCTCCTGGTTGGCGTGGGTGGCAGTGGCAAGCAGAGCCTGACCAGACTGGCAGCCTTCATCAGCTCTCTGGAGGTTTTCCAGATCACTTTGAGGAAAGGGTATGGGATCCCTGACCTGAAGGTAGGTGCCTTTTTTTTTTTTTTGACTGAGTTGGAGAGGAAGGAAATAAAACGCAGAACTTGCCCTGAGAACTTTGTCTTGTTGCACTCTGAGTTATGCTGTTGTGAAGATACTGAAGAGGTCCTGACACGACATGGGACAAGGAGCAATGCTTCTTGAAACACCTTCCTGAGGTGTGTCTGCACAGGGGTGCAAACAGACCTGGTGTCCTCTGCCTGGCCAGGCCTGAGAGCATTCCAGCCCAAGGCTTAGTGTCAGCGCTGGCCTGTGCTAATTATTTCTAATTAAACCAAGATGTGGTAATTAGCTAGTCTGTGAGTGCCTGTTGTGGAGTGATTTGGAGGTGGGAAAGGAGCAGCAGAGAGTAGGAGGAGAGTTCCCAAATTGTATCACATTTCTCATGTGGTATTTTGTGTAAGAGAGGGACTGAGTGGATGATGGATGGTTCCCTATAGACAACAAGTGCTTGTGCTTCTCTCTGTGCACAGCCAAGTGAGCTTAGGAATTATAAATTAGCATTTTAGAACATCACGGAAGTGGTTCAGAAGTATTTTAGCTGCTGGCAAAATGATTGTCATTTAAAGTGTCGTAAAACTCACAATCGCAGTAACCCTGGGAGAGGTAAAGGCCACTGAGCCTCAGGTTCCTTCCCCACCAGTGGCACCACCTGATGACCTGTGGTTCTGGACAAGCTGTTTTCATCGTGTCACACAAGCCTGTCCCACATCCGTTGGGTGTTTTCAGCTCTCCTCTGTGTTTTTCAGCCCCACTCGTGGGTTTTTCTAGCTCCTACCTGCCTATTTACTGAGGGAGCCTGTGCTTCCATCTAGGAATAGAGCTCGATATCAGTATAAATAAACTTGTTTTCAAAATAGCTTGTCTGTGGAGGAGGAAGATAATTTGATGTTCCCTTCACTCTATTAATTTTCAAAGAACTTATGAAATATGGATTCATTTTTTTCCTCAGATAAGAAGAGCAGAATGGTGATAGATTACCCTGCCTGCCATTGGCCCCTCCCGCTATTTTAATCGATCTAATCCAAATTTCCAGTGATGAAAGTAGCAAATGATTCTTTTGGAAGAAGTGTGTGTGTTTAAGTTTCTGAAACATTGTCCAGTGCATTCCTCCGAGGTCCCCTGCGTGCCCTGTAACCTGCGTGGAGGGACAGGAAGGACAGGATGGAGTTTGAGCTGGATGATGGTGTTTTTCTTATCTCATCAACCACCTGAATTTCAAAAAGATGGTGTCTTTCAGTAGGAGGACACTGTCCCCTTTGAAATGAAGCAGCTTTTCTACATGAGCAGGTTCCCTGTCAGCATCGCTGCACTGAATGGGAGACTGAAGGGCGAGTCCCTGCTCGGACTCTGGAAAACTGAAAAACACAACCGAAAAAAAAAAAAAGTCCATGTTTGCACAAGGTGTCCTCCCTTCTCACAAATGAAATAAATGTGTTGGAGCACTGTAGAAAAAAAATAATATTCCTGTATACTTGTGAAACCAGAGAAATCTACAGCATGGGGATAGCAAGGACCAGCACTTCCAGTCAGTGCTGTCTCTCCCAGTCCCTGTGGTGCTTCAGCCTCCTTGTGTATGTGACTTACTGTACCCACAGCCTGGGGCAGAGGGAGGCTCTATGAACTCCCCTTGCAGTCTCCACAACCAGGGATTGCATTGATGTCTTCAGCCCCATCCATTGGCCTCTAAGTGTTTCAGCCACAGGCGTTTCCCTCTGCCTAGTGCTGCTGGCCAGGGCTTTCCTCTGATTTTTGTGTTATCCAGACCTGGACATAAAGTCAAGTCTTTCTTGGTAATGTCTTACAATGATGATAGCAACAGAGTTCCCCATGTCTCCTGGAAGGCTCAGCCGTGAAGGTGGAGAGTGGCCAAAATGCAGTTTAGTGCTAATTAATTGTAATTGCTTTGTTCTTGGATAATGGGAAGATTCTGAAATATCCCACTTGTAGGAGTGGTACCCAGCCCTTGCTTTGCAGACTGTAGGTGCAAGCCCTAAGCCTGCTTGCTTTTCAACCTCCAGGCAGACCTGGCAAACCTGTACCTCAAAGCTGGCGTGAAGAATGTGGGCACCGTGTTCCTGATGACTGATGCCCAAGTGGCGGACGAGCAGTTCCTGGTGCTGGTGAATGACTTCTTAGCATCAGGTATGTCTCTCGTTGCTTATATCACTCCTCTCCCACTTTTCAGTGTAGTTTTGCTGATGTTCTTTATCTGTATGGGCAATATATGCAGTAAACTGGAAGAGACGTGGGTTAAGCTCTAGAGTAATTGCAGCAATTTGGTCTCTTTGATGAGGATGCACTCCATCATCTGGTAGAATTTTTTCTTTCTTGTATATCTTGTACCCATTTTTTTTCCATATTTCATAATACACTGTGTATGGTTATTAAGTGTGGTGTCTGTTGTGAGGTGGTAGCTGAGGACAAGCCAAGGGAATGTCTTGGCAAATGAGGAGTGATCCCACACATACGTGCTCTAGCTGCCTATTAAAATAAGGTTGTTCCTGGCAAGAATATTTGTCTGGAGTATCTGCAAGTTGTTGGATGATGCAAAGCCACCAGATGACCATGTTTGTGTGGGTCAGCTAGCTGCTTGTCCCATACCAGCCTTTTCCTTTTGTTTTGCTAGATGCATTTAAGGTTTTGAGTTGTTGTTGGCTGAAACAACTGCAGACTAGACCATCTACAGATGCTGTTTTCCTGCAGAACACAACACGTGGATGTGTGGATGAGCACTGAGCGTGACCTCACTAGTAACCAAGAGTGGGTGTATTCCCCAGACTCCCTGGTAAATCCTCACTACTCACTGCGTGCCACTTGCTGCCTTATTTATACATCAGGAGTGGTAAGATACCAGCTGGTTCAGGTGACCTCCATGGATGGTGAGGGGTGGAGAGTTGACAGCATGGTGAAGCTTGTGAGTAGCTCCAGAGCTGACATACGTGGCTATAAATTGGCCAGGGGGTTTCAGCAGCAAACAAACCCTGCCCGTGATGAATTTGTAACCATGAGTAAGGACAGGAGTTGTTGTGGAAGGCACAATGTTGCAGATGACACAAACATCTCATCATCCAAAGTGAAGCTCTGCAGTGTCCTGCAGCAAGGGGCAGGCTGAGCAGCCTGGTGGTCTTAGGGTGGCTTTGAAGGGTGTTGTGTTTTCTTGGGGCTGCTGTGTGGCAAAGTGGGGACAGGTCAGAGGTTCTCACTCAAGGTCCAATGTCACTCAACAGGGCTATGCAGAGCCTGTGACTTCCCATGATGTGAGCTAGTGCTGCCAAGAAGGTGCTGACTGATGGATCTAGGTGCTCTCTGCTACCTCCATGCTTGTCTTCCTTACTTCTTTCACTTCTTATCATCACCTGAGAAGATAGAACACAATACATATTTTAATCTTTCTTATAAATGAGCCAATTTCTGATGAATGTATTTTCCTAAGTGATCAGTGCTCGTACTGACAGTACCTCACTCAATAAGGATGATTGCAATAGAATCAGAAGCCAGAAAGGAAGTGAATAGGCGATAAATAAAGGAACTACCAAAAAAAAAAAAATTTGGTGGCGTAAATTTTTGGCAATCAGTTGCCTAACTATTAACTTTTAAAAGTTTTTTGAAAGATTTCTAACTTTTATAACATTTCCGTCACCCGGGAGTTATTTGATCACTGCTGGAAATGTCATTGAACAGCTGTAGAAACTGCACATGTAACTAATTCGTTTGCAAAGCTAAAATGATTTAATTATAGTGTATAACAGATTAGATATTTGGTTTTTTGGTTTTCTAATTAGCACTGTAGATCTGAAAAAAAAGAAAAAAAGGATGTTCTGTACCTTGACTCTATTCCATGTTGTGTTTACTTTGTGTTTTTATTAAGAAAGTTTGCTCTCACAAGTGTTTATTTTTAAGCAGAACGACCTTCTGTGTCATTTTTCTGCTGCTGGGGCATGTGGGCATCTGGCACAAGGATTTTTCTTGAGGAGGGGCTTCCCCAAGCCCCTGAAGAGAGAGACAGCTACTTCATTTTGCTCTAAGACTGCAACAAAATCCTAGCAAACCAGAAGGTGCCCTCTTCTTGTAGGTGAAATCCCTGATCTCTTCTCTGACGATGAAGTTGAAGACATCATCAACAGCGTGAGGAGTGAGGTTAAAGGCCAGGGGCTGGTGGACTCCAGGGAGACTTGCTGGAAGTTTTTTATAGAGCGTGTTCGACGACAGCTGAAGGTGAGACAGACTGGCAGAGTTCGTGTCCTCACCATTGACCTTGGTGCAGGGGAACAGGGTGGAGATGCTTTGGACTGCCTTGTAGGGAGGTCAGAGTGCAGCTTGAAAGGCTTTTCTGCCTGTTCATGATGTGAACTGTGATTCTCTCAGCAAGCAATACTAACACATAGGCAATGCTGTCTGTTGGCATCTCTTCCTGGGCTTTATAAAACAGTATGGGAGCTGAAAATGTTCTTTCAAGAGTTGAGCATGAACAACCTTTCCATTTTCAAAGCCATGCACAGGGGCTTAACTGGGGTGCATCAGGACTAGGTCTTACTTCTTGGAAAAGTTGCACAGGAGATCTTCATGTTGTTGATAATCCACAACCAGAAGAATTAAAATAAAAAGCATTGTGATAAAAACAGCGTGCTGGGAACTGAGTGGAACACAACGTGCTTACAAGGATTTCTTTCATTGCAACCCATACTCCAGCACAGAAAGGCCTTATAAATGTGTCCTAAAATCCCAAAGGACTTCCCAAGTGTGCCCAGCATGTGGAGAAAGTAGAGTGCAAGAAGGAGTTAGACTCTTCTAGAAGGTATTTTCCCATCTCCAAGGCTGCAGAGTGCTACAGTCCCAGAGCAGGAAGGTAGGGTGGGCAATGAGTGAAGACCTGATCTTTGCTTAATGTCAGCACGTCCTCCTTACTCACTGCTTGGTTTGTGTTGGTGGGACACATTCACTGGGGTAAGGTGGCCTGTTCACTTTTTGATATGGGTAGGTAAATGTTTAGGATGGGGAATAGCTGGAGAGTTGATTTTTTAGGGAAAATGTAGTGACCACGCCATAGTATAGATGCCCAAGGAGAAGGAATCCAGTCCTCCTCTCCCGCTCCCACTGCAAAGGGGAATTCCTGATGAGCACCGATGCTGTTTTGTAGCTCTTCTTGCACCTTGGTTGTCTTCTGCCTGGTGTCACTCCTTAGTAGCTATTGAGGTACACAGGAAGGGCAGGGTGAACATGCTCAATGTGAGGCTGATCACTTTTCCTTGTCTGCCCTTCTCCTTAACCACGTGCAAGAGCAGATGGATGGGGTCAGCCAGGAAGAGCTGTTTATTCTCCCTAGCATTTTATGATGGACTCATGTGCTGTCCAGAAAGCTGATCAAGCCATTGCTGGTCCGGGACATGCTGGACCTCTGGGAGCAGCACAGCAGTGGGGCTTGCCCCAGCAGAGCATGAGCATCAAAACACCTTCTGCCTCAGGGTTTTGAGAGAGAGTAGTGTAGGTGCAGAAATGGGCTTTTGTGCATGGATACCTTCCTGGCCCTGAGAAAACAATACAGAGGTTCCCTAGGCTTATGCTTGAAGGTGTAGAAAGGCTTTCTACATGTCTGTCCCTTGTGTGTGAGCATGCAGTGGCCATGTCTGAGGAGCAGAAGCTCTAAGCTCAGCTGCCTCATCTGAAACAACAACAAAAGTTGTTTTGTTACAGGCTGGCAGATCTTAGCTCATGGTGGAGGTGGTGACACTTTATGGAGATGTCTGAGCTGACAGAGCCTGCCCAGTGGCACTTGCAGGCTGTGCAGGCACCAGTCAGGGCTAACAAGTGGGAGAGAGACGATGTGTTGGGTGAGGGATGCTGCTTCCCTAACTGGCCCTTGCTCAGATATTGCTGCTTCACTGTGTGGTGGCAGCTTGCCTGTGTCCTTCTTTGCGCCTGATGAGCACAGCTCATAAATGCAACTCAGAAACTTTTAGCAGCTGTTGGGCTGAAAGAAAAGCCTGAAAGGCAAAGGACCTACTGTGCAAAAATGTGATGAGCAGGGAAAATGCCTTCAAAACTGCTTTTATTTCCAGTCTGCTTTGTGTGGAGATTGCTCTATTTTTAAAAAATTTCTTATTCTGATAAAAGCAGATTTTGAGTTTGAGCCACCTCAACCCTTTTCAATTCTGGCTTTCGGGGAAAAAAATCCAGGCAGGCCTGTGGTCCTGCCAGGAGAATTTAGATCCATTCAGTTTAATTCCTGGTTGCACCACTTGGATCTAGATGCCAGTTCCCTGCCAGGCAGAGCTTTGTGTCACTGCTAAAGCAGGGAAGAGTGGTTACATTAAACCTCGGCTGCAGCCTTGAAAGTGTGCCAGGCTTCTGCTTTTGACCACAGCAATGCTTGACCCCAGTGCTTGCTGTTACTGCTGAGATAAATTGTGTTTACTGCTGGATTATGCCTTTACCAGGCCAGGCTTGCTGGCCTGAAGAGCAAGGACTCAAGGGCAGAAGTTGTTGTGCCCTTAGCTAGTGGTGTGAGATCTTCCATTGGAAGTGGTTGGTGGAGTCTGGGCTGGGCTGCACGGCTAGAGCCTGGTGCCTGCTCCTGGCTGTGTCTCCTCACCTTCTCCTTCCCTGGTCCCCACAGGTTGCGCTGTGTTTTTCACCGGTCGGTACCAAGCTGCGCGTCCGCAGCAGGAGATTCCCCGCCATCATCGGCTGTGTGGCCATAGACTGGTTCCAGGAGTGGCCACGGGAGGCCCTCGAGTCCGTCAGCCTCCGATTTCTGCGAGAAACAGAGATCCTGGAGGTGAGCACCTCACCCACCATGCTGAGTCATGCCTGGGTTTGAGTTCCCCTGCTTGGGTTTTTAGTTCCCCTGCTTGGGCGTGAGTTCCTCTGCTTGGGTTGGAGTTCCTCCATTTGGGTTTGCGTTCCCCTGCTTGAGTTTGAGTTCCCCTATGTGGATCTGAGCGCCTCTATACAGTGCAGACACTGGCTACCCCTGACCACACAGTGCTGGTGGCAGCCAGGTGTGACCTCATCCCTGCCATGCAAGCAACACCTCACACGATGAGGACAGCATTGCAGGGAGGGTTTGCTCACCTTTATTGCCCTCCAGCACTTATCCAGGACATCTGGGTGACTGTCTGAAGAGGGATTGCTGGTACTGCTGCTGTGCATTGAACTTGAATCATGCTTGGAATGTGGTCCAGGTTTCTCAGAGAGGGCTATGGACTTAGCAGAAGTCTGGCTGTGGGCACCATGCTCACGTGTGTTTGTACGTTGAGTAGTCAGTGAAATGGCTGCTTTGAAGAGAGGCAGCTTACAAATCAGTGCAGAAAATAACCAAATGCTCACGATTACTGTGGGGACCGTCCGCTCGTCTCTCCACATGCCTCTGAGCCTCCCTAAGGGTCAAGGGCAAAAAAGTCAAGTTCTCATCGATGACAACCAGCTACTAGACTAAAAGGGATTCAGTTCTGTTTGTTTAGCTTTTCTGGACAGGGTTTTGGAAGAATAAAGTCTATAATGCTTCTTTTTGTGAGTGTGCGCTTTCCCCATTTGTACAGAAGAAAAGCTCAATTTTATACTGAAAAGGTTGTTATTTTGTAGAGCTGAATGCTAGAAAAATTGCTTGGAATAAGATAAAATATGAGATAAAAAGATATAAAAAGAGGTATAAAGTACATGGGTAGACAAAGTTATTTTAGAGATAACAAATGAAAAGGGATCAGCTTAGTTGTTACATCCTGGACTTTGCTGCAGCAGAACAAAAAGTTAATAAATTCCTTTATATATGGCACAGGTCTGCGTTATATATAGTTGTTCTGTTTAGAATAGTTTCTCCTGTCTTCTCATCTTCCTTTTAGGATTCAGTGAAAGATTCAATAAGCAAATTCATGGCCCATGTCCACACAAGTGTCAACGAGATATCCCGATTGTATCTGAGCAATGAGCGACGATACAACTACACCACTCCGAAGTCATTCCTGGAGCAAATCAAACTCTATCAGAATTTGCTGTTGAAAAAGGGCAAGGATTTAAAAGCAAAGGTGGAGCGGCTGGCGAATGGCCTGGAGAAGCTCAACAGCACGTCTGCACAGGTGGGCAAACCCTTTTGGGTTAAAAGCTGATGATTTTCCTTGTTTCTCAGTTAGACACATCCCTGCATCCTGGTTTGAAGGAGAACTTTGCAGGCTGAAACTGGATATGGTGTAAAATTTGTGCTAGATCCTGGCTCTAGTCTGGCTTGAACTGGGTTCCTGGATGAGTAGAAGGGATGTTCTGTACTGGAAAGGAGAAGGGAAGAGTTGTGTGGCCAATCTCTTCATTTTGGGTGATAACCATGAAAGATCACAGTTAGTAGCATGAGGTAGGGATCCTGTTGGCTGTGTCCACCTTCCATTATTGCTTAAATTTCAGCTGTGATGACAGACTAGCTGATAAAATACAGGAAGATTTGAGCTTTTTGGAGTTACATCTGGGAAATCTCCAATAACTTCAGTAAGAATCCTCTTTTCCAGACTAAATAGAACATCCTTTTCAGTTAAAGCTGGTGTTTGTTATTCCTTGCATTATGCTATCCATCTTTAAGGAAAATTGCTGCATGTCTGAAATGAAAATTAGCCATCCCCAGATCCCCCAGCTAAAGAGCCACACTGGCACTCTTCTGAGGTAATAACTAGATGTTCTTCTAAGCATTTCCCAGACCTCTCTGCAGTGACACAAACTGCTTTTCAGAGCTCTACTGTCTACATCTGTTGCTAACCTCCTGGTTTTCTCTCTGTTTCATATTCTATTAACTCCTACAAATATTCACTTACAAGCCTCTGCTGTGGCAAATGGGCCTTTCCTGAAGCTGCTCCAAAGAAATGCAGAGGGTTGGTGTGAGTGAAGGACTAGCAGGTTCAACCCCTTCCATACATAAGCTCTGGATAATGCTGGTGGCATAAATCACGTCTGTCATGCTCAATAAGATACATGCCTTGCTGGAGAGTGATGTATGGGCTTCATTTGTGCCTCTCAACCCTGATAGTCTACATCTCACTTTAAACAGTCGCTTTCTCTGTGGTGCAGGACAGATCTTTGAGGACACAGGAGGGGAGTGGACATGTTTCATGTTCCCTTTGCAGGTTTTAGCCTCTCCTTTGTAAGGCTGTAGCTGAGGTTGAACAGCCGGTAGCAGAGAGCACCCATCACAACCAGTGACACCAACCAGGGCTGTAAATACATGCCCTCACTGCAAAGCAGATCTGCCTTGCCTGTGAAAACAAACAATTCTGCTGACCTGTGGGATGCTGCTAGTTTTGATGGTGCCCCACTGGTGGACAAGGTGGGTTAAGTCTATTTTTCATGGAGAGCAAGTAATATGAAGCTAGCCTTCTGAGAAGAAACAAGTCCACAGTCAAAGACGGGGCCCCTTCTGTGTTCTTCAGGCACATCTTCAGTAGGGTGTTATGTTGGCAAGACTTCTCTGATGAACCAGAAGACGGGGGCTGAGCAGTGGTGGAGGACCGGGGGGGACATGGGAAGCCACAGCACCAGTGGGTCTTGCAGGTCTTGCTATTGCAAGAGGGTAAAAGAACACAAACTTCATGTTTGATTAAAGTAAGGATGGGGTGAGAAGTGCCTGTTTGTGAAGTCGATTAGGATGCAGAGCAGTGAGGACAAATATGTTAAATTTGAATCTAATATTAGCACAGGGGGCCTAAAATTAAACACCTAAATTATCAGATGTGCACAACAGTCAAAACTGCTCTTGATTTGAAACCAGAGTGTGGATATTTAGCAGAACTGGAAATCATACCAGAAAGTTCAATCTTCAATATGGATTTGAGTGGCTGAACTTTATATTCACCCATAGAAGTGGTTGGTCTTGGTTCTGGGGAAGTGACAAGCCTTCTGTCTCACTCAGTTGTGTCATCTGCATATGGTGTTCATGGTGCTTGGAAGTGATATGTTGTGAGTCTTTTATTTTCAAAGCAAAAGAGATGAATTTTGATACCTGGGTGTGACCTGGTTGTGCCTTAGGCCTCAGGACTAGTGCTCCCATCATCAGTATTCTCCAGGTTCCTGCTGCTTGGATACCGTGACAAGTTAATGATGAGTTTTATGTATTTCTGTAGACCATTCAGTGTACTTTCAGCATGAGGGGGCTGTTGAACAAGTAGTTGCAGGGTACTTCTGGACAGTGGTTCTGGCTCCAAAATAACATTTCTTTTCTCTTTTAATCTTCTGGCCACTACCTGCTCTGTTTTTGGTTTTTTGGCGGTTTTTTTTTTTTTTTTTTGTTTTGTTTTTTTGTTTGTTTGTTTGCTTTTTTTTTCTTTTTAGACTTAGACATCTTGATGTTGACCAGCTTTTCCTCTAAAGAAGTGTTTTCCATTAGCTTACATGCTGAACCATCTTTCCCTGAAGATAGTGGCTGTCCTCAATACCCAGAAAAGCAGAAGCCAGCTTCCAGTTAGGACATTGTAGACTTGGGAATACGTGTGGGATGAGTAATTTGTTTTTCAGTGATGATCATTATGAAGACGTCAGTGCCCCGTTCAGAGCCAATTGCTGAGTAATTTTTAGGATGGCTTTGGTTAATATTGCATCACTGGATTCCAGATACAAGTCTTGCTTGCTCTATCAATTAATCGCTGACCTTTGTGATGTATTTTGTGTTCTTGAAACAAGGCAGGGACAGTCAGATAAAATGAGTCTTCTGGGAGCCTGCCCTCCAGGTTTTCTATTCTTTAATAATTCCTATGCTGTCCTAGTGGTGGGCAGCACTTCTTCCTTCCCCTTTGGACTCACAGTACATTACCCTTGAATATCATTTGCTTTGCTCTTTACTCTTCTGCCTCACATTACTAATTGCTTATCAGATTGTCCTGGACTCAGGAAGCAGCTCACAGGGTTTTCACATTTCTTAGCACTGTCTGGGACAAAGTACTGACCCTTTTGTGTCCCATAACAATATTCCATGTGCTAAGGCATGTGCTGGATCGTCTGCTCACACCTCTGTCTAGTTCTTACCCTGGTGTTACCTGTGGGAAGGAGATTAACAGCGTTCTCTCTTCTCTTGGGATGACATTCTGCTGGGGTTTTCCATGTCACCTCAGTCTCTCTTTGTACTGTTATTCTCTTGTAGTTCTATACAGCATCCTGGCTTGTGTCAGCACTAGTGTGGCCAGCAGGACTAGGGCAGGGATTGTCCCCCTGGACTCAACACTGGTGAGGCCACATCTCAAATCCTGGGTTCACTTTTGGGCACCTCAATGCAACAAAGATGTCGAGGTGCTGGAGTGTGTCCAGAGGAGGAGAGCTAAGGCAGTGAATGGTCTAGAACACAAGTCTGGTGAGGAGCAGCTGAGGGACCTGGATTTGTTCAGCTTGGAGAAAAGGAGGCTCTCGACAGCTCCCTGACAGGAGGTTGGAGCCACATAGGGGTCAGGCTCTTCTCCCAAGGAACAAGCAACAGGATAAGAGGAAACGGCCTCAAGTTGTGCCAGAGGAGGTACAGGTTGGACATTATGAACAATTTCATCACCAAAAGAGTTGTCAAGGCCTGGTCCAGGCTTCCCAGGACAGTTGTGGGAAATCCCTGGAAATCCCTGGAGGGGTTTCCAGGCTGTGGAGATATGCTGCTAAGGGACATGGGTTAGTGGGGACCTGGTATTGCTGGGTTAATGGTTGGACTTGATGATCTTAAAGGTCTTTTCCAACCTAAATGATTCTGTGGTTCTATGATTCTTGCTTTCTTCTGCTTACCAGCATGTGTCTGTGGCTGCTCTACAGCACAGCAGGGTCCAATGCGCTGGCAAGAACCAAGAAGGACAGGTCACTGCAGCACCCTGAACGGTTACAGCTCAGTCTTTGAAGAGGTGTGAATCCCCAACCCCATGATCTTGTTCTGGACATAAAACCAGTCTCTTCCTGACCCTCCATGTGGAGCTGCTTCTCTTTAACTTTTACGCCAACACTTTGTGGCCCTGGTTACCCTGTTGCCCGTGCTTGTATCCATGTGTCAGGTGCCTCTGCTACGTGCCCTGTGCCTTCCTGAGCTCTGTCTTGCAGCCTAGTATTTCTGCAGGATTCTGGTGTCCAGCCTTCCCCTCACACTGAGTGTCCTTGTTTCCTTTGCTCTGAGCTCCGGCGGGTTGACCTTGGCTGGATGCTGTTCTATCACTCCCCTCTTCAGCAGGGCAGGGGAGGAAAAGAATAAGGTGGAAAAGGTAGGTCAAAATAAGGGCAGGGAGAACACTCACCGGTTACTGTCGCAGGCAAAACAGACATGACTTGGGGAAATTAGATTAATTTATTGCCAATCAAATCTGTGTAGGGTAAGGAGAAATCAAACAAAATCTTAAAACACCTTCCCCCTGCCTCTATTCTCTCCCTGGGGTCAAGTTCACTCCCAGTTTCTCTGTCTGCTCTCCCTGAGTGGTGCAGGGAGGTAGGGAATTGGAGTTGAGGTCAGTTCATCAGACATTGTCTCTGCTGCTTCTTCTCACACTCCTCCCCTGCTCCAGAGTGGGACCTCTCCCTCAGGAGACACTTCTCCAAGAACTTCCCCAGTGTGACTCCTTCCCGTGGGCTGCAGTTGGTCTTGAACTCCTCCAGCATGGGTCCCTTTCAGAAGGTGCAGACTTTCACAGGGAGCAGACTGCTCCAGCATTGGTCCACTGCATGGTCACAAGTCCTGCCAGCAAACCTGCTCCAGTGTGGGTTCCTCTCCATGGGGCCACAGGTCCTGCCAGGAGCCTGCTCCAGTGTGAGGTCTCCACTGGCTTACAGCCTCCTTGGTCCTCTGTGGGCTGCAGATGGATATCTGCTCCACTGTGGATCTCTGTGTGCTGCAGGGTGACAGACTACCTCACCATGGGCTTCACCATGGGCTACAGGGGAATCTCTGCTTTGGTGCCTGCAGCACCTCCTCCCTGTCCTTCTTCAGTGACCTTGGTGTTTGCACAGTTGTTTCTTTCATATCTTCTCAGTCCTCTCTTCCATTTGTTGTTGTGCAGCATTTCTTTCCCCATCTTAAATGCGTTGTCCCAGAGGTGCTACCACCATTGCTGATGGGCTCAGCCTTGCCCAGTGGAGAATCCATCTTGGAGCTTGCTGATGTTGACTCTATCAGACATAGGAGCAGCTTCTAGCAGCTTCTCCTAAAAGCCACCCCTGCAGCCCTGCCGTGACCAAAACCTTGCTATACAAAGCAGATACAAGTGGCTGGATCAACAGGGCTTCCTGGCTTCAGTCTCCAGAGTGTTCTGACCTCTTATTTGTCTCTGTCAGTCTTCATCCTCTTCATCTGAGCACGGGCTCCAGGGAACAGGCATTGTATGACATGATAATATTTTCTGTGCTCTTCTCCTGTCGCACCTTGGTGTTTTGCATGTGATGTCGTTGCACTGTGGTGTTACCTCGTGTATTGTTGGTAGCCCTGACCAGGAATCCTGTGGAGATAACCCAAGAATGACCAGGCAAGAGCAACCTGGAAATACACTTGAAGCATGGTGGATGCTCCTGCTCCTGATCTGAATGGTTAATAACACTGCAGTTTTATCATAGGGTGGACTGGGAGTATGGGGGTGTCAGTGCAAGGAGGAAGACTGTGTGACTGTTGAATAAGTTCTGGGCTGTGAGAGGACAGAAGATGGGCTGGGCCACCTCTGGGTCTTGGAAGTTGCAGTTTAGTGGCTGGCCATATGACAGGCACCTGGGTTTTCCAAATAAACAGAAAATAGCTCTGCATACAAGCTGCCATCCTTTTGGAATGAAAGGTCCTCTTTGGTGTGAGGGTGGGAAAGCTTGTGTACTTTCTGTTCCTGTCATGTCTGTAGAAAGAGAAGAGCTCTTCATGCCTTTGTTCCTAGTGGTGTTCTGCTAGGAGCAGTTCCACGGGCCATTGATGGGAGCATGTTTAAGGTTTCTGCTGTGCCTGTGCACCAAAAGGTGGTGGCATGAGGTTCTCTCTGCTCACCCCTGTCTTATCAAGCATTTTTATGTCTGACACTGGGATGTGTGGGAAGGGAGGAGGAATGGATGTTACAGGCTGGTTTTGCTGTGGACGTGAATCTAGCATTGAGAGAAACTTGTTTGCTGTGCTCAGGGAGTGAAACTGGGCGAGTAAAGTTCATACATGTCCATTCCCTGTGCCACCCCCAGGACATCACTACAGCTGGTGAGTTTGGTCATTTGGGTGTAGCTCCTGCTTCTCCATTTCCACTGCACAAACACCATGAAATTGTCCCTGCTCAGTTGCATTTGAGCTTTAGCCTCACTGGGCAAACACGGTTGTTTCCTCTCATGTTCCACAATCCTGCTGTAGGGAGGCTGGAGGTCACAGTGTGTGCCCTAGATGTGACGTGGCTTATTGGCAGAGGGTCCAGCAGATCCTTGGGGTGCACCTCACAGCTCCAACTTGCGTTATCTCCACTGGGAATTGAACGTGTGACGTGAGCTCAGCTGGGCAGGGGCCTTCACAGCAACATACATTTCTGGGCTGCCAAGTATTTCCTTCAGGCAAAGCCCTGACTGAATTTCCTTCTCTCTTAACTCCTGCTGTAGCACACCATTTGCCCTTCCCTTGCTGTGTGTGCTTGGCCAAAACTGAGTTGGATCAGGGCATTTTCTGTTCTCCCAGGCTGTGCTGGAGCCGAATTTCCATCTGCTCATTTTGTATCCCTGTTGAGTGCTAGTGGGTTTTCATCCTTTTTTTTTTTTTTTTTTTTTTTAAACCTTTGTCAAAATGAACTCATTTGTGGTTTTGTAAACCCCTAAAGCTCCCACTGCTGTAAGCATCCAGCGCATGATTACTGATTTTTGGGCAGAAGGTCACAAGCCATATCTGCCATTCAGCGAAGCCTCCCACTTCAATTTCCTGTAGTCCCTGAAGGCATGGAGCTGAACAAGGGGCTGCTGCTGAGTTTGCTGATGGAAGGGATTACGTGCTCCCGTGAGCCCAGAGCCCTTTGGATTTACAGTCGTGTCTTTGTCCTGGTGCAAACAGCATCGTAGTGGCAGACAGCAGGAGGGGCCGAGGGAGGGGGCACACAGAGAGTCTCCTAAGAAACTGCTCTCCGCTTGAAGCTGATGCTGAATGCCGCTAGCTTCCTTTTGTAAGATTGAAAATTAGGCTCTCTCTTCTGGTATAAAAATGGAATTATCAACAAAAGCAACTGTCTGACTTCCCTTCTAGTCAGTGTTTTATGCAGGTGCAGATGTACCTCAGGAGCTCTGAGCAACCCTTTATGAGCCTGATGGCAGGACAGGGAAAAACTCTGTGGTCTGCACAGAGCCTGTGTAAATTCACTGAAACAGATACTTTTACAAAGAAACTTTCTGTCTTCAAGGGAGAGGCAGTGCGAGCTCTCCCACCATGCAAAAGCTTCAGCCTGTTGCAGGAGAGGGCTCCTACCTTGTTGGGTGTGGGCAGCTCCTTGGGGGAGCAGTGTGTGAGGAGGTGCCACCACTGCCACGTCTCTTGGCTACTGGCTGAACAGGAGATCCCTTCTCGAGCTCATTGGACCTCACATTTTAAAGCCACTTGAGCCTCGGACCTCTAACGAGGGCTGTACCTGTCAGCAGATCCAAATCAGGATCTTTCTGGTATGATAAAATGTTCTTCCCACCACAAGTCCATAGGACCTGCAGGTTGTGAGGGAGCCTCAGGGTTAGTGCCTCTGCCTGGTTTGTGTGGGCAGGGGCCGGGGTTGCTGAGGGGCAAGGTGTGTCTGGATGAGCAGGAGGCTTGGGGAACGCTGCTGCCTGGGGCACAGGGCCTCCTCAAAACCTGCCCGTGGCAAGCTCCACGTGCTCTCTTCTGCCTATGTGAGGTGACATCACATCTCACATTCAGAGCTGGAGGTATTTGGCTTTAGAATGAGAGAAGCTTCCTGCAAATGCCTGGTCCATGGTCAGGCTACTGGGCTGCACAACAATAATCTCAAGAATACCTAAAATGAAAGTTTTTACCCGCCTCCCACTTAACCCTGCTCAAAGCAACGTTCATGTGGCCCTGGCACCTCTGTCCAGTTTCCAAGCAGAGGCAGTGAGCAGGGGTGGGACAACCTCCCTAGCAGCTCCTCCTGCTGGTTCTGGTTTCTCCTGTGTCGTGTTCCTCGCCGCTAGCAGGCTGCTCCAGAGTGTGGACCATATGCATGGGCTCTCCAGCAGTGACCCAGGTGAAGGACAGCAGCGGTATCCTGCTGCCAGCTCGAAATGCTGCTTTTCTGTGCTGCCAGGGCATTGCTTGCTTCACACACAGGCCCTCCACACTTTTCGGTACTGGTCAGCCCCACTCGAGTGTGAGCCCGTGCTTCTGGGCAGGGAGTGGAGCAGGTTGGTGGGTGCTGGTGCTCCCACACGTGTGTCTTCCCCCCAGGTGGATGAGCTGAAGGCCAAGCTGGCAGCCCAGGAAGTGGAGCTGAAGCAGAAGAATGATGATGCTGACAAGCTGATCCGGGTGGTGGGGGTGGAGACGGAGAAAGTGAGCAGGGAAAAGGCCATCGCTGACGAGGAGGAGCAGAAAGTGGCACTTATTACCCAGGAGGTTGAGCGGAAGCAGAAGGACTGCGAGGAGGACCTGGCCAAAGCTGAGCCTGCTCTGGCAGCTGCCCAGGAAGCTCTGAACACCCTCAACAAGGTAGGATGAAGATTCCCATGGGAATCCAGTATCTTCCCTCTGCATTGGAGGGGAGGCAGTGTCATCTGATGGCCCAAGTTCTGGGGCATTGTTTTAATTGTCCTCCAGCTTCTTCCCAAATGGTGCATACTTGGTCCCTGGTGTAAACAGGAGCAGCCATGAAGCAGCACCAAGTAACCTGTTAATCACGGCCATGGAGGGCTGGAGGAACTGGAACTGGGTGCTTTGTTTGCACCTCTTCTCCAGTGTTGATTGGCTGCACTGCTTCTCATTCTGCCCTGCAAGGAAGGGGGAGTCACCTTATTGTCACTCTCCTTCAGGACCCCAGGAAGTGTGTCTCAGAGGGGTCACCAGTTCTGTATTTCTGTCTGGCTGTCTTGGGCACTCTCACTGGCTCAGACCCATCATCTAGCATGGAGGAGGACATGCGGGATGGAGGGCTGGGCTCCAGGACAGGGGCACAGGCCAGATCTTACTCCAGACTCTTCTGGGGCTGTTACCCCTGAGCTGTGGGGAGTGCAGCTGTAGGAGGGGACACAGGAGAGGCTGCTGGTGCTCTCGGAGTGACTGATTTCCAGCTGTTCTGAGGGCCCTGGGGCAAGGAGCACTGAGCCCTTGGCTGGTGACAGCAGAAATGCAGGAGGTGTTGCAGGAGAGCTGGGGTGAGCCCCAAGCACCCTTTCATTGCAGAGAGGACAGGGATGCTGTTTGGTGGGGTACTGCTGTGCAGGCTCACAACCAGCACTGTGGGAGCTGAGAACATTCCAGAACACCAGCAATGCAGATTTTGCACCCGGCTGCTCTGCGAGCCTTTCTCCTCAGCGGCATGGCTGGTGTCGGGAACACTGCACAGGCAGAGCTCATGTGAGCCCCACAGACTGGCGGTGCTGGCTGTGGGGCTGGCAGCTTGTGGCTGCAGCTGGCAGTGAGTGTGGATGTCCTCTGAGTTCCCACTTGACCCATCTCCTGCTTTGGAAAGGGATCTGCAATGGGAAGGCTCATGGCCCCCCGCTGAGTTTGCACCACAGTGGGGCAAGTGTCTTCCTGTAGCCTATGGAAAATGACTTATTTGGTCAAGGGGGAGGACAAGGTGCAGGAAGAAAGTTCAGAGATCCAGAGGTCCAGTGAGGAGAGCTGCTAAGTTCTTGGGCTCCTCTGGGCATCTTTTCCTCTTGAGTTCCCTACTGTTGTAGGGACAAAACACGATGACCTGAGGGTTTGGACTGAACTTCTCCAGCTATACTGGGGTGAGGTTTGCCTTGTCTTCTCTGCCCAAGATGTTCCTTAGGCCTTGTTGAGTGTGATGCTCAATGTTTGATACACAGAGCTTGGCTCCACAGCTGCACTCACGGGGTGGCTTTTGATTTGAGACAGTAAATGCTGGCACAAAAGTCTCATTCCATGTTTGGGTTTATACAGTACTGGGGCTTCTTGAGTCTGGAGAGGACCTGTTCTTCAGCAGTGTCTTTGGGCTGAGCAGGACACTGTTGTGGGTGATGGGTAGCTGGATACTGAGTGTGTGGTGGCCTCTTGGTAGAGCCATACTTTGCCACAGACCAGGGGACTCTGAAGGAACTGGGGAAATAACCAGGAGATAAGGAGTGCTCTGACTGCAGGAGACTGATTGGCTTAGGGAAGGTTTTTGGTACCTTGGAAAATTTTTCCTCTAAGGGTGCTCCAGGAGTTCCTGTTTGGATCCCAGCACTTTGAGATGTGCCCTGGAGACACACACCTACAACTGATCTTGGTCTGCAATTCACACAGCGTCCTGGAACAGCAAACTCCTGCTGCACCCAGGGCAGAGCAGTGGCCACTCACTAGAGGCAGCCAGAAAATTGGAGTTATTCCCATGTTCACAGCAAAACATGGCTCAGTCATGGCTCCGACTGTCCATGAAATCATGGGTCAGGCATGCCTTAAACTGTAGCTCAAACTATGCCTCAAAACATGGTTCAGTCATAACTCAAACCATAAGTCAAAGCAAGGCTCTGTCATGTCTCACACCATAGTTCAGTCATGTCACAGCCCCACTGGGGGAGAGGAAAGCAACTCCAGGTCATCAGGAATGGGTTTTCTGATGGCTTACCTTTCAGGAAACGTGGCTCTGCTGCAGAGGTGTGTTGCTTTGTCCTTTGTTCCTGAAACAGAAAGGACTGTACAAAAGGGAAATATTCCTCTCTTCATTTGGTATTTTACTAGAGCTGCAGAATGTCTCATTAGGCAAAGGCTGGGGAGATGTTGGGATTTTCTCTAGGGACATGTAAAGCAGCAGTAGCAGAGCACTGGAAGCATGGTCTCCCTTTCCTTTTGATCAGTGATGCATCAGAGAGCTTGACCTGCTAGCTGACATGAATAATCAGCAATATTTATGTGTGTTCATATAGTTTCTCCCCAGTTATCTGGGTTGTGTTATTAGGACAGCACTGTTATATGCAACATTAATAAGGAAAACAGTGAGACAAGCTGTTGAGTAGAATGCAGTGACAAATATGGATCATCAGCTACTGAGGCGCTCAGTAATAGGAGGCTGCATGGACATTTCTGGGCTGGTGTCACCTGCTAGTTTGAAGGAAGGGCAGGTTTACAGGGCATGAACCCACGGGATCAACCTTTACAAGCAGGTCAGAGATCCTGCATGATATTTGGAGCTGGAGGAGAAGAGGAGACCAGTGCTGAGGAGCACAAGCAGAGCAATGGAAGTTCTGAGTAGCAGGGGCATGTGATTCTTTGGTACGCAAATTATTCCAGCAAAACCAAAACTATTTCACCTGGTCAGTGTGTGAGAAGGTGAAAGGGGCCATGGTGTGTGTGTTACCTTCTCACCAGACACAACTGAAGCCCAACTTGGTTTCTGCTGCTTTTTTTTTTTTTTTGGTGGGAGGATTATCTTCCTGGTGCTTTAAGTAGTCTCTTTGGTGCCTTCAAAACCATCCATAGCCATGCTTCTCTCTGCAAGGGTGGCCCAGCTCAGCCAGACCTCAGCAGAACTCAGCTCTCTGTATGTTCCTCACAACTTGAACTTTCATAGAATAGAATCGTAGAATCATGTGTGAATCCAGGGTGTACCCAGCGATTAGCTGATGCTGGTGGGGGGATTCTCATGCCCGGTCACCTCAGTGACTGCTCTCCTGCTCAAGGCG
>NW_008588835.1:70937-77456 GCF_000691845.1 Merops nubicus
CCAACTTTGGGCTGGACGATGGCCCCATGGAAACATGGGTGCACACAAATAGTCCAACAAGACTGTGGGTGGCTGGCACAGGGAGGAGTTTAGCATGCAGGGATCTGCAAGAGAGTTCTAGAAAGGCTGGGGGCTAGTAATAGAGGTTATGATTTGGTTATTATTTCCTTTTCCATATCCCAGTCTTCTGAGAGGACAGAAAACCTCCTGCTCCCCTGGGCAGCAGGGAAGAGGTGGCAGTCTGGGGAGGAACACTGTGCTGTGCTGGTCCTGGCTGGGCCATGAGAAGCTGGAGCAGGGAGCTGAGCACATGTGCTGTAAACATGCACAGTGGTGATTTAGAGGCAGCAGTGGTGGGCCAAGAGAAACCAAATTTATCAGACTGATGGCCTGGGAGCCTGACTCTATTCATGGCAAAGTGAAAAGAAAGCCCATTTGTTTTTGTCTAACAACCTTGTTTTCCCCTTTTCAGAAGAATCTGACGGAGCTGAGGTCCTTTGGGTCACCCCCTTCAGCTGTCAGCAATGTCACCGCAGCCGTGATGGTGCTGACGGCCCCGGGAGGAAGGCTTCCCAAGGACAGGAGCTGGAAAGCAGCCAGAGTCGCCATGGCCGGGGTGGATAGCTTCCTGGACTCCTTGATCAAATTCGACAAGGAGAACATCCACGAGAACTGCCTCAAAGCCCTTCAGCCCTATTTGCAAGATCCTGAGTTCAGACCCGAACTGGTGGCCACCAAGTCATACGCAGCGGCCGGGCTCTGCTCCTGGGTGGTGAACGTGGTGCGGTTCCACCGCGTGTTCTGCGACGTGGAGCCCAAGCGGCAGGCGCTCAGCAAGGCCAACGCCGAGCTGGCGGCTGCCCAGGACAAGCTGGCCAGCATCAAGGCCAAGATTGCTGTAAGTGCTTGCCCTCTGGTGGGACCCGCCACCATAGTCACTGCCTGGGGAGAAATCCTCTGCTTTGGAGAAAGCTGCTTCTCTGCACTCATGTGTTTTTGAGGTCGGGGTGGGAATCCAGAGATTCAGTAGAGTACAGCCTTCTCTGTCCCTTCTGTTGCTGCCTAGACTCACAGAATCATTTTGGTTGGAAGAGACCTTTAAGATCATCGAGTCCAACTGTTAACCCAGCACTGCCAGGTCCCCACTGACCCGTGTCCCGCAGCACCACATCTCCACAGCTTGGAAACCTCTCCAGGGATGGGGGCTCCACCACTGCCCTGGGCAGCCTGGGACAGCCCTGGACAACCCTCAAGGGCAAGAAATAGTTCCTCATGGCCAACCTAAACCTCCCCTGGTGGAACTTGAGGCCATTTCCTGTTGTCCTGTCACTTGTTACTTGCTTCCTACATTTCATCAGGAGGCTGGTTCAGCATGCTGGTAGCATAGAGCTGGGCTGGGCTGACTCAGTCCCTGGCCGTGGGCATGTTTTGCAGGATGGTCGCTGCTCTAGTAGGAGCCTACTAATTTGTCACAGCATGGCTCCCTGTCAGCATGTTGTGTGCATCACCCTTGGTTTCGCTACTTAAAAAAAAAAAAAGAAATTACTGAATAGAAGAAATTACTGTGTGATTAAAAGTGCTTTTCTTCAGGGAGTACCTTCTAGCCTTTCTCCTTTTCCTGTGGAAAATTATCTCTTCGTTAACAGATGTGCTCTTTTTCCCCCTCTTCCCTCCCTGGCCCACATCCACTGATAGTAAAATGTAGAAACCAGCCTGTGGGACCCCACCAGCTCAACCCTCGCTCTTCCCCAGGTCTCTCCCTATGCAGCAGCCACTGCTTGCCCTCCCAAACCTGCCTTTTTTTGAGGTGCTGGATCTGGGATCCCTCTTCATGAGTCCTCTGTGGCTCTCCTCTCATCCTGACACCGCAGTTGGTGCAAAGTCCCCGCTAATAACCACAGTGTGTTGGTGGCTGGGCTGACACGTTTGTCCTCAGTGAGTGACTTTGAGATATGGGCCTGGAGAAGGGCAGCACAGTCCCTCCAGCTGAGCTCTTCCCAAGCCTCTTCTCTTCCATCAGCACGTCTTTGTCTTAGAGAATACATGACTCTCTTGATGCCTTCTAGGGCTTATTATTCTTAAAACACTTACTGCAGTTTTTAACTAAAGCCAGAAGAAAATCTCCAGAGCTCTCCAGTAGCAACTTCTGCTGCAGATGAAAGGAGGGCAGGCACAACATCTGAGGCAGGGATGGATCTACAGGTCTTTTGCCTCTAATTCCCCCATCTCAGAAGTGAAATACGGTGCTGGGGAACTTTTTTCATCCCTTTATGCTGCTCATTTCCAAAGCTTTTAATGCTTGAGTTTTATTTTTTTCTTTGCCTTTTTTTTTTTTTTTTTTTTTTTTTTAAAGAAGTGGGATTTTGTTCAAGAAAATTGCAATCTTTGGGGAGATTATTTGTACTCCCCTGGCATTCACTCACAAAACTGGCTGGTTTAGGTAAGTTTGCCCCTTTGCAGATGGGTGATGACACACTGGAGCGTGGGCATGGATGTGGAGATGGAGCCTTGCTTATCAAACTAGGGTATCTTGGATAACTTCACTGATGTGAGGTTGATTCATACCTGCTCACAGCCAGTCCCCAAGCTGCCCCATACCCAATTTTAGTAAGAAATGAGACTATTCTGATTGTTTGAAATCCCAAGTGCTTTTCCCTTTTGTCTGCCTGGGAAATAAGGTTGCTACAAATTTGGGGAGGGTAGATGTAGAAGCAAGGTGTACATTCCAGGCTGCACACAGATATATTTGGGTGTTACTGCAGAGTGTGGCTGGTGGGGTAGTGCTGATGAGATCTCCAGAACTCAGACAGACTCATTTATCAAACTCTGTTTCTGTAATTGAATTTCATATATATGTGTATGTAGACACGTGCATTCCTATGCACGCAGCAACAGAAACTTCTTGTGTCATCAATTCTAAGGCAGGTTGAGGAGAGACCACTTTGTGTCTTTCAGTATCCAGGAGAGCTCCAGATATCCCTAATATAATCCTTTTTCATTTTCAGGTTTGTTTCTAGTGTGTAGCTCAATGTTAAAGTGGTTTACCAGCAGTTTAGCCTTAAGCAGTTTTCATTGGGTGCAGCTAAAGTTGATTATTACTTCTCTTATCAGAAGTGAAATGCTCCAAGTGCTCGTGGAAGATGTTGATTTGTTTTAATCCAGAGTGTGAACAGCTCTTTCCGAGCAAAGGCCTCTTTTTCTTCAGGTGATTTAGGCTCTTTCTGCCCCTCCTCAGCAGTTTGCAGCCACCCTGCATGTGAGGTGGTCCCAGCTAGTGCTGGTTGGGCTCCTTTACAAGAGTGTCCTGTGTCAGAACAATTTTATTGACTTATTTGTTATATTCCCTCTAGAAACAGGGTGCTGGAGCTGTGGCTTGGAGATAGTTCAAGAGCCACCTCCAGCTGCTTAGGGGCCCGCTGGGGATTTGAGCACAGCTTGGTGAATCAGCAGAGCTTCAAGGGCTGGACTGAGTCCAAAGGGGCTGCAGCATCAGGAAAGAAAGTTCTGTTTTCTTAGCTGCTGGCTCATTGCTCAGCCATAGGTCAACAGTAGTTGGCCATAAGGATGCCCTTTCCCAGTTTAAATTCACACCAGGGCAGAGCCCCAAAAAAGTGAGGTTTGTGTGTTCCTTGCCTCTGCCCTGTCCTGAATGTTGTGGTGGAGTTAAATCCAGTTGGTGGCCAGTCACAAGCAGTGTCCCCAGGTCTCAGTTTTGGGGCCAGTCTAGTTTAACATCTTTGTCAATGATTTGGATGAAAGGATTGAGGCACCCTCAGTAAGTTTGCAGATGACATCAAATTGAGTGGGAAAGTTGATCTGCTTGAGGGTCAGGAGGCTCTGCAGAGGGATCTGGACAGGTTGGATTGTTGGGCTGAGGTCATTTGTATGAGGTTTAACAAGGCCAAGTGCCAGGTCCTGCACTTCAGTCACAACAGCCCCAGGCAATGCTACAGGCTTGGGGAAGAGAGGCTGGAAAGCTGCTCCTGGCAGAAAAGGATCTGAGGGTGCTGGTGGACAGTCAGCTGAACATGAGCCAGCAGTGTGCCCAGGTGGCCACGAAGGCCACCAGCATCCTGGCCTGGATCAGGAATAGTGTGTCCGGCAGGAGTAGGGCAGTGATTATGCCCCTTGACTTGGCACTGGGGAGGCCACAGCTTGAAGACTGTGTCCAGTTCTGGCACCACAGTGTAAGAAAGACCTTGAGGTACTGGGGCAGGTCCAGAGAAGGGCAATGAAGCTGGTGAGGGCTCTGGGGAACATGGCTTGTGAGGAACAGCTGAGGGACCTGGATGTGTTTAGTCTGGAGAAGGGCAGGCTGAGGGGAGACCTTATTGCTCTCTACAACCCCTTGGCAGGAGGTTGGAGTGAGGTGGGGGTTGGTCTCTTCTCCCAAGTAACCAACAATAGGATGAGAGGAAATGGGCTGAAGTTGTAACAAAGGAGGTTTAGGTTGGATATTAGGAAGAATTTCTTCCCTGCAAGAGTGGTGAAACATTGACCCAAGCTGCCCAGGGAGGTGGTGGAGTCACCATCCCTGGAGGGGTTCAAAAAATGTGTGGACGTGGCAGTTGGGGAGATGGTTTAGTGGTCATGGGAGTGTTGGGTTGATAGTTGGGTTTGATGATCTTGGAGGTCTTTTTTAATCTTAATGATTCTGTGATGTGTGAAGATGTGAGTTACGGGCAGGTAAAGTCACTGCTCTGTGCTGGCTCCTGAAGCCAGGACACTGCAGGGGCTGTCCCCTGAGCTTGCCTGGGCAGGGTGAGCTGTGGGGGTGTTCACCCAGCCCTGCCTGCAGGGCCAATCAGCTCTAGAGGAGGATTTCCCTGAAAACTCTGCTTCTGCTTTTCTTCCCCATGCAGCGCCTCAATGAGAACCTGGGAAAGCTTACAGCCAAGTTTGAGAAGGCCACTTCAGAGAAACTACAGTGTCAGCAGGAGGCTGAAGCTACAGCGAGCACCATCGCCCTTGCGAACCGGCTGGTGAGTGCCCGCGGGCGCAGCTCAGGGGAGGTTCCAGGTGCTGCTGAGACCTGGCCCTGGGCACACGGCACGTTACACCCTCAGGGGTTTTTGGGTTACGTTTCCTGCAGCGCAGTGAGTTTCAGCGATGAGGAGGGTTTTGCATTGGCTGTTTCCATCCGTCAGGCACGGGTCACGTTTAAAGAGGCTGGCTGTGCTCTCTCCACACCTCTCATGTCCTCTTGTTACTTCAATGCGTGATCAAGTACTGGTGGGCTAAAACTACATGACCTAAAAATTTCATCATGAAAACAAAGGTGGGAATATGCCAGTAGCTTTGCAGGGTTTGAAATGACAAAAAGTTGCTAATGAAAAGCTGTAAAACAGCAGTGCCTGTCCCAGTACTGCTTCAGAGAGAAGAGACTGAGAGTTGGGGGCTTCTGTTCAGGCTGTCCTGTCAGCTGGAGCCCCAGCTCCCACCCCAGGCTCCATTAACACTTTGTAGTTTGGGTTCTACACTGGGTGCAAGCTTGGAGCAGGCTGGTTCTTCCTCCAAGCAAGGAAGCAGAGCTGCAGGAGACTGCTCCGTGCTTGAGCAATGCCCTGGCAGATCATGGGGCTGGAGCTGGTTCTAGCAGCTGGCTCTGCTGACCCCAGCTCACCCTTCAGCACACAAAGGCAGCACTGATGTTGTCTGGACGGAGAGCCCCAGTTGCTTTATGCTTTTAAACCATCTGACTCACCGTGCTAGCAGGGAAGCTGCTCCAAGAGAGTGTCCTTTATCCAGGGATGGACATTGGTCTGACTGAAGCTGCTTCTGCTGGTGGGACTGGTGGCAGCTCAGTCAGAATACAAAGGTATTTCTGGAAGTGATGCTGGGTGCAGGTTTCACTGCTTGTTTTGCAGGCTTGTGGCTGTGTTGGGCTGTACTTTTTGTGTGAAGTATCTGTTTACATCAATCCCAGTGTGGACAGAGAAGAGGAAGGTAGTCAAATGGTTAAGCTTTTAGCCTGGGACATGGGGAGTTGTGCTCAGTTCTCCAGTTTTTGCCATTTCCTATCCTCAGACCTTCTTGGGTGACCTTCAGCAAATTGCTGTAGCCTGGATTTTCAGAGCTGTTTAGACTTCAGGTGGTTTCTTTGTAGGCATGTGAAAGGGCTGCATTCAGTGGGGCACTGAAGTGCTCCCAAGGACTGTACGATGTACCTGTTGCATGCTTAGGCAGTGCGAAACTTATGAAAAAAACCTTTACTTTTTAATCCCTGCCTCCTTTGGACACCCCAGTGCAGCACCTTTGCTTTGCACCATTTGCTTTGCAAATGCAGTCAGGCCTGTGATACACTCAGATGAGTGGGGTCAAGGGCAAACAGCAGGGAAGTCCTTCCCTATCTTGATTTAGATTTCTTTTTTGCAACCACCGAAGGGGTTTTATGCTTTCATGTTCTTCAGGTTAAGTCCCTGAATGCTGAATCGTCAGAACCTTTAATTAGGACAGGAAAGTACCTTTTTCATTTGAAAGAACCGTTTGTATTTTTGGGGAGATTTTGCACGATGAGTA
>NW_008588836.1:0-29173 GCF_000691845.1 Merops nubicus
GGACTCTCTCATAGAGGACTGACTCTGTCAAGAAGACTGTCATAGAGGACTATCTTAGAGGATTAACTATGTCAGAGAGGACTATGTCATAGAGGACTCTGTCATACATGACTAATTATGTCATAGAAAACTGACTATGTCACAGAGGAATCTGTCGTAGAGGACTCTGTCATAGAGGACTAACTATGTCATAGGAAACTGACTATGTCATAGAGGACTCTGTCATAGAGGACTTCTATGACATAGTCATTTTCTATGACATAATTAGTCCTCTATGACAGATTCCTCTATGACATAGTCAGATTTCTATGAAATATTTGGTCCTCTATGACAGAGTTAGTCCTCTATGACAGAGTCCTCTACGACAGATTCCTCTGTGACATAGTCAGTTTTCTATGACATAATTAGTCATGTATGACAGAGTCCTCTATGACATAGTCACTTTTCTATGACATATAACTATGTCAGGAAAGACTGTCATAGAGGACTAACTCTGTCATAGAAGACTGTGTCATAGGGGAGTCTGTCATAGAGGACTAATTATGTCATAGAAAATGACTATGTCATAGAGGATTATGTCATAGACAACTAATTCTGTCATAGAGGACGCTGTCGTAGAGGACTAACACTGTCATACAAAACTGACTGTCATAGAGGACTCGGTCAGAGAGGACTAATTATTTCATAGAAAACTCACTATGTCATAGAGGACGATGTCATAGAGGACTAATTCTGTCAGAGAGGACTCTGTGATAAAGGACTAACTATGTCATAGACGACTCTGTCATAGAGAACTAATTATGTCAAAGAAAACTGAAAATGTCATAGAAGATTATGTCATAGAGGACTAACTATGTCATAGAAAACTGACTGTGTCATAGAGGACTCTGTCCTAGAGGACTAACTCTGTCATAGAGGACTCTGTCGTAGAGGACTAACTCTGTCATAGAAAATGGACTCTGTCATAGAAAACGGACTCTGTCATAGAGGACTGACCATGCCATAGAGGACTGACCATGCCATAGAGGACTGACCATGCCATAGAGGAGTCTGTAATAGAAAACTGACTATGTCATAGAAAACTGAGGCTGTCATAGAGGACGCTGTCATAGAAAACTGACTATGTCATAGACGACAGAGTCCTCTGTCATAGAGTACTAACCATGTCATAGAGGACTCTGTCTTAGAGGACTAACTATGTCATAGAGGACTATGTCATAGAAAACTGACTAATGTCTTAGAGGACTCTGTCATAGAGGACTGACTCTGTCATAGAGAACTAATTATGTCATTTAAAACTAACTATGTCATAATACAGACTTGGTATTCACTGCATTTATGTCAACATGTTCATAAATTTCAATTTTATGTAATTCCTTTCTAACCCTTCCACCCTGTACAAACTTACCTTATTCGGAGACAGTGAGCTTTAGAATTTTGTATGAACAAGTTCCTTATTTATAAGACAAATAGTTTCAGGTTCTTCTATATTGGCTTGATCTGTGTCACTAAATTAAATATTTAAACTGGTCTCCATTTAACCATAGAATTAACATCTGATTTTATGAATACTAACAATTTTTTTTTTTTCCAAATTACATCAAACCTTTCTCTCAGGAGTAGCTCATCAATTTTTCAACAGCCTAATGCATCCAAGACAAAGATTTTATCTTTTCTACTCTTGTCTATTTGTAGTTTTAAATCAGTTGATTTTTTTCCCTTTACTGTTATGATCTAATATGTGACCAAATTATATGAATTCAAATAACTTGTTTCAGGCGTTCAGCATACAGATGTTTCTCACAATTCTTTCTGCTTCAAACTTTACATCTGAACAGGCATGGATATGAATTGCTGCTTGCGTATTTTACTTTCAGGTGTATGGTGCAACACATCAGTTACTTGACTCAATCCAGTGTTTCTTATAACCAGCAAGAAGTCCCTCACTGATAGAGCAATCATGTTCTTGGAGAGTAAAAAAATCATGACCAGGCTATTTTGATTTCTGTTCTTGTCTCTTCCATAAGCAATTTATGTTCGCACACCTCAAATGACAGGGATTATGATCATTTTTCATCCTTGACCTACCAGGATAAACTGGAAAAGAAAACAAGGTTTTTATTCATGTGAATGTCCCTGGACAATCACATACAGGCCAGACACTATCTAGGCATTAATTCCAAATTGCCTGCCAAAGAAAATGTGCCAGCAGCCCCATACTCCCTGCTCACTTCAAAATCCATCTGTTATAACAAACAATCCAGCATTAACAGTCATTCTGCATCTGTACTTTATTGATCTTAGTCCTACTCTCTCAGGGGTTACCTGTAAATTGCTTGAACCACTTTCAGCTTTTTTCCCTGTCTCATACTCTAATTATTTTAAAGACTCATAGACATTACAATGTTATGTAAATCATTATCAGCATAATCCAAATAAAAACCAGAATCAGAGCAAAAACTGAGTTCATGGTCTGTAACAATTGCCCGCAAATTATGACAATGAATATGAGCAGACAGGTATAGTTTTGCTTCCATTCTGTGGATAGGACTTCAAAACATCCTAGCTTCCTGACATAATAAATACTGTTCTCAAATATATAAATTAAAGGAATTTTGTTTTCCTATGTTTTTAAACCAGCAAGTTTCAGAAATAATCGGAGCTGCATTCCTGAATTTTTGAAACTAAGTGATTAATTTGGGAGCCAAGGATTTGCATAGCTATACTTGAAAGGCTGGGCCCATTTCTTTCTGAGCCAGATCTACTCAATGCACTCTGATGAGCTGGTGTGACAGTTAACAGATTTCTGGGCAAGACATTTCATGTTTCCACTTCAAGTTCTAAAACGGTTCAAGCCTCCTCAAGTCCCATTTTGAATAGCTGATACACCAGATGGTTGTGCTGCCATGCAGAGAGATCTCAGTAGGCTGGAGAAATGGGCTGACTGGAACCTTGTGAAGTTCAACAATGCAAGTGCAAAGTCCCACCTCTGGGGAGGAACAACCTCAGGCACCAGTACATGGCTGGCAGTCATCCAGCTGTAAAGCAGCTGGAGGTCCTGTTGGACACCAAGGTGAACATGAGCCAGCAACACGCCCTTGCAGCATACAAGACTAAGGAAATCCTGGGATTCATTAGGAAGAGTGTTGCCAGCGGGTCAAGGGGCCACCAGTGGAGGTGGTCCTCCCTTTCTACTCAGCACACATAGGAGGGCCACATCAGGACTGCTAGAGCCAGTTCTGGGCACCCTACTGCAAGAGAGATATGGACGTACTGGAATGAGTCCAGTGAAGGGCCATTAAGAAAATTAAGGGATTAGAGCAACTCTCCTATGGAGAAAGGCTGAGACTGTTCAGCCTAGAGAATTAAAGGCTCAGGGTAGATGTCAGTGGATGCAAATACCTGTCGTGAGGGAAACGAAGATGAGAAATACAGTCTTCTCAGGTGTGCCCAGTGACAGCATAAGGGGCAATGGGCACACTGATACACAGAAGATTCCATCTGAACATTGGGAAACTTTTTTTTTTCCACTGCAAAGGTGACAGCACTGGCAGATCACCCAGGGATGTTGTTGAGTCACCCACTCTGGCATTATTCAAAAGCTGTCTGGACAAGGTCCTGGTCACAGTGGCTCTAGGTGGCCCTGCTCAAGAAGAGCAGATGAACTCTAGAGTTCCAACCTCAACTACCTTACCATTCTGTGAACTCTAAAACACAGGACTCAGCTATGTTTTTGCTTTGCAGGCCATATTTCAAGAATCACAGACTCAGAGTGGTAGAGGTTGGAATGCACCTCTGGAGATCAAGTAGTCTGACCCCCTGCCAAAGCAGGTTCACCTAGAACAGATTATACAGCAACATACCCGGGAGGGCTCTGAAAGTCCCCAGAGAAGGAGACTCCATGAATCATTGAGTAAATAAACATATGCCTATGGAAGTAATTTCTCACACAGTGTTTCCTGCAATACTCAGTGCAATAAAGAAAGCTAGAAATTGATAAACCAACAAAATTCCTGCTTGACTACAACTTGATACCACAGAGGATGGAAAGAGCAGCTCATGAAAGTGTTTGGATTCAGTTATGAGTGTTTCTGGTATTCAAATGTAAATGGCTCTATGTAGAAAGATGTGAGAAAGGCATCCAGGACATGGTAGAAACTGTTTTGGTTTTTTTTTTTTTTTTTTAATAAAGCCTTGAAATAGCAAAATGCCATGTTTTGTTTACATCTATCAGTATCTATTGACAACTTGAAAAGATATTTCACAGTACAGAAGTGCCATAGGAATATAATGAAAACGTGCAGGATCATCAAGGCTGCATACACAAATGAGAAACGGTCTTCACAAGTAAAGGATTACAAAGAAGTACAACTCACTGCCCTGTTGTACAATGTCTGACATTACCACACTCACAAGCAGCAGCACATTGACACTACAAACAATACATTCGCACAGAAAGGGGACAACAGTCTACAAGACTTCTTCCCAAGAACTTAAAAGTTAACAGGAAAACCACCTAGGATCTATCTAAACCATTGCAAGTTATACTTTTCTGTAAAAAAGCTGCTCTCAAATACTTGTGAGATTGTTGGCAAAGTTTCAGGTTCTATATGCAGCTACCAGCTTTCAGAGACACCCTTCATAGACTTATGTCTTGATCTGGCTGATGCCAATCTTTCACTGAACAAAGGTAAAAAACAAATGGTAAATAATAAAGGTAACAAATGAAAACTCAATAAATAGGAAAACATCAAGTCTCAGTTTACAGCACAAGCATAAAAGTCTACAGTAAGTTCAGTATAATATCATTTATCAAATTATTTTGCATTGAGTTCATCTTGAACAACACAACACACCCTTCTACAACCACTCACAACAGCAAAGCTAAGACACTGCACATAGCAGAGGAAGAACAGCACGTGAAAAGCAAAGCATATAAAACCTGATAGGTTTCTGCAGCACAAGTGTACAGAACAGGATCACAGAGGGACCCACACAACAGCAGTACCTACCCAAAATGTGGATTTATTGTAACCAAAATCTCTCAGCGCTCCTTCCAAGGAAGTTAAATTACAAGTTTGGATGTCAGTCAGGTATTCACTACTACACAACTAATTTGTAAGCTTTAAGGACTATTATTTCTAGAAAGACAAACCAAAATGTGTGCACACTCACTCCTAAAGGAAAAATGTCCCACACAAGGGTACCCAAAGGGGATCAGGCCTCACACAAGGATATATCCAAAAGAAATATTCACTCACCAAATGGGGGATGAGGCTCCCTCAGTCCATGGAAGCATCCTTGGACAGCATCCCAGTCCAAGGAGAGGATTCACCACTGCAAGTCTCACTTGGTCCTAGGGAACTGACTCAGAATCATCTCTCTGGTGGGGCTCCCTTTATACCACAGTTGAGTGTGCACTGTTGTCATTCTAACTAGCTGGGGGCAAGCACATGTCAAAGTCAGGGTGAAGGCCTGGACCCTGAGGAGCCAGTTAATCACTGTGACATGATGTTTAAGAGACTGGCACCAAAGGGATCTTTATCAGGTCTCCTAGCAAGCCCTGAGCTTTATTAGCTTTTTGTCACCTACCACAAACAGCTTCTTCAAGAGAGTAATCAGTGCTCACTTTGGTTTTGTTCGTATATGGGTACTTTACCAAAATTAAAAAAAAAAAAGGCAGGAAGGCTCTTTTCAATACAACTGATAAACAGCATATTATGTATTGCTTTTGTAGCCACTTCATCTTAAGAACAGGGCACTAATGTATGAGCTTACTCAGATCAGAACTCACAAATCAATAATCAATGCAAGTATTACTGCAGCATTTTGTTTTCTTTATTCTGAATCATGTAAACAATTACCCAAGTCAAACTGCACATTTTATCTGAGCAATGGGAACAACAGTTTCTGTAGACGCTTGAATGAGTTCCACCTTGCCTATACCTTGTTTTAATTATTATGATAAAATCTTTACAGTTGTTACAATCCCACCCAAATACTATTCAAGTTCTCACAGTGAGTTTCATTAGGCTGCAAATCCTCATGGAAAACTCATGCCCAATTACACAGCAGTGAATGCTTTTGTTCACACTTCTCATTGACCCACCATACTACTAAACAGAAAGCCAAAATAAAACCTCTTTGATACAAGCCTGGCTTTCCCAAGCCATTAAAAAAAATGAAAATACATTTTAATTGCTACATAACTGTACTGTACAATCATTGGTCAAATACAGTTTTGGTTGTTGGTTCAAATCAATATTTTCTTAAAGCACCAAATATGCAGATAACATTTCCGATTTTGTCCTTAATTTCATGCCCTCTTCACCAATCTTCCAGAAATGGGCACAAGCACAATTCTTTTATTAATCAAAGGCTCATATGCTGACTGCTATGATAAAAGCATCCACAGTAAGTATACTGCTAGGTTTCATTTATTGATATAGTTCAAATACGGTAAGTGAATATATGTAGCCATATAATAGGAGTTAAACAACAGTTTGTCTATCACTTGAGATGCATCTCAGAAACCAACCCTTCACAACGATGATTATTTGTAGGTAACAGGAACAATTTAAAAAGATTGCTAAAATCCTTTCAACATTTGTTCTCTGGAGGACATTGAAATAATGTTTAATATAAAGTAAATAAAAATTCATATTGTTAGCCTTTGAGGTCTTGAAATAGGCCTTTCATATATTGCAGGGGGTATGAGAAAAGAATCTAAGCATAATGAGCCAACAAAGTATCATTAAGTTTTACCTCAGCTTTGAGTCACTTCTTTATGCAGCACTATTCACTGACAGCTTGGTTATTGCTTTTAATATGTACTGTTCTAATAAATTTAGCAACAAAAAAAGGTGGAAATAATTACTGACAAGTAACGTGACAGAAGAGGCTAAGCGTTGCATCAGGTATGTCAAAATATGTATGCTACCCTAACAAAACACATAAATAGTCTGTCATGTGAACAGCATACCATAAATGCAATGGAAAAAGAGATGGGGAAAATCACTTAAACACTCCTTCACCACCTTCTCAGAGCAGCCTTTGAAGTAGCTACAAGCATGGCATGCTCCCTTACCCAACAAATGGCACGTAAGCAATCCACTTGGCTACCCCAGCAGAATGTGTCCCACAAGGTCACACAGCTTTTCACAGGGAGGGTTTCTGTGGGTGCTCAGGACCTCACTTGCTTGCATGTTCTTGCACACAAAACAATCCTGTGGTTTAGCTACTCTGCAGCAAACTAAATGCAGCAACACCAACATCAACTCAAAGAGCCGCAGCAGGCAGCTATTACAGTCAGTGATGCAGACAAAGATAGCAAAATATATTCTTCTTTATTCACTTAAGCTTTTTGTTAAGGCTATATCAACACTTCGGCTGCTTTATACTGTTCTTAAGTACTTCAAGAAAGCTAGCTTGGGAAATTGGTTTAAAGTTGCTCCTCATTTTCAGGACATGGCAACTTCAATGTATGCAGTACATTTTTTTCCCCTGTTCATCCTTGACACTACCTGATTTGTTGTGGTTCCCTGCACTTTATTGTACATCTAATTCATTAATTTCTCCTAAACTCTCAAGAGCATAATACAAGTTTATATATACTCTGCCATTTTTCAGCATATCTTCAATGAATTGAGATGTGTTCAGGGCTTATAAAAGTGGAGGAGGGCTTGTCATTGTTCATGCAACAAGTATGTAAGAGCGCAATCCATATTTGTGCTACTTACAGACAAGTTCAAGAAGGACAGGCTTCCAAATAGTTTATCAATTAATAGTTTAGCACTGCAATGAATGTCACTACCTCAGTAAGGTGAATATCATGGAACAGATAGACCTAACACCTTGCTCTCCCAAATGGTGAAGCCAGATTATCTGAAATAAGCAGAACCTCCTACCTTACCAGGAGAGTGCATCTTAAAAAAAAAAAAAAATTAAAAAAAACTAGGTCAATTTAATTAATCTTTCCTAAGATTATCTAGGAAGTCTTCTCCTTATGAATACTACACAAAGTAACTTTTTTTTTTTTTTCAGATTCTCTAACCTTAGACCTCTGTTTTTCAGAAAGGGAAGATAAAATATTTAAAAGTAATCAAAAATATTACTACTTTTTAGTTGTTGCTCATAAGTTAAAACAGCTAAAGGTGTAATGTATGCAATTTATTAGGAATGGAAGTAATGCAGAAACTACTCATAAGTAACTACTCACCCATAAAAAACCTCTATCATAAAATAACATTTGAAACAGTTTGAAGTTTCATAATTCACTTCTAAAAATGCTGTAAACGCCCTACATCTGTCTGAAGTCTCCCTGTTTGTGGAGTAAGAACAAATGCCCTTTGATAACACAAAATAAGTCACTCCTAACGCCTTCTGTCACTCTTTGACAGGTCAGTGATGATGTCAATCTTACTGGCAACAAAACTTTTCTCTATTTCAAGTAGTTAAATAGGACTATATGTCCCAGAACTACAGCTTACCTGAACAGAGTCTATAAAGCAGGTTTGCACTGTCAGAAAGTATCCTGTGCTGCTGATTAAATTCAAAGTAGCCCTTCTTTTGCTATAAGCAAAAATTACTTATTTCCCTGAGGACTTAGTAGGGCAGCCGAAAACAAAAGGAAGATACCATATACAGGGCTTGTTTCCTTCAACCTCCATCATCCCTCCAACATTGCAGACCAGCAGGGGAAAATGGCAAGGCACAGTGCTCTTGGTATGAGCCTGATGAGGATCGTAAGAGAATTTTCACCTGTTCTTTTTTGGAAGTCTGGATCTAGGAATACTAGCTCCACCTCAATGTAAGGGAGGCTCAAATGCAGATTAGTTGCTCCATTTTGTATCACTCAATGCATTTCTAGACTTAGATAGCTGTTTCTACTTAGGAAGTGTAAACTTTACAGCCAGTATTATCAGTGTGGCATTGCATGCATATGATACACAATCTCATGTATTTTCTTAAATCACACCAAAACATTTCTGAAATACATGCCAAAAGACAGGTAAAGAAAGTCTTAAAAAAAAAGTAACCATTCTGACATACAAAACCAAATATTTCTACAGGTAAAAAGAAAACCAAACCAACAAAAACTAAGCATCTGCCTTTGCCAGGGCAATGCCTGAATATTTTTATTGCATGTTTTAAACAGTACAACACAACAGGTCTGAAATTTACTCAACATCCTCATTTATTTAAAATAGTAATTCACATCTAACTCATATAATTTTATTTCAAACACAAAAGCACCATTCTGTTTTCCAGCAAGCTTCTAACTCCAGTGACATACTACAAATGTAAGAGTAAGAAGTAGTCTTCATAAAGGAATGAACAAATATTGCTACCTGTAGATCTTTAATCACTACTATTTGGGCAGAATTCATCTCACTTAATTTACCTATCTTTAAATGGCTATTAAAGAACAGAATTAATCACCTTCAATTAAAGGATTTTCTTACTCTCCACTGATAACGCAGAACCTACAGGATTAGCTAATCTGGAAATAGAATTAAAATATGTCATGTAACTGAAATGTGTCATGCACTTTTCTCCTTCCAGGAAGTCAGCTCCAAAATATACACAACCTATGAAGAACAGTGACAATTTTACTGCAACATAAATAAAAAAAAAACTCACTGCACCCACTTTTTCATGTGCTTACCCTTCTTAATTTTTAGTCAGTCTTTCAAAATACATGGATGAGTGCACAAGCACCAACATTTTATATACGTAAAATATATGGAAGCTGAAGAATGACAGCAGAGCAAATACAAAGTGAAAACACTTTACCTCAAATTAAAAAAAAAAAAAAAAATCAATTTGTCCTTCTAAACAATTCCCACCCTTATCCCACCTCAGTAAATATACTTGTATTATTAAACAACATTCTTGTCAGAGAACTTATGATGCCTTTTAATGTTCTGAAACATGTAGAGTTTGTTTCACTCTGATGAATGAGATTACTTACCTTTATGTATATCCTCAAGACACACTGTTCTTGAGCATAGTGGCTGATATTTGAAATGCACTGTTTCACTGAAGAAAAGGTGTTTGGATTTATCCACTCAAAGTAAATGCATACTTCTAACATGACAAGTGAACCCCACTGCTGCTCAAAGATATTTTAAAAGACAATTATGCTATGAAAATGTAGGTAGGTTGGCATCTCTTTAGAGAATTACTCATAGGATCAATAAATAGTTTAGTAGAAAAAAGCAGCAATAGATTGGTTTAATAAAAAAATAATTGTAACAGATACCATGTCTTACCACATTATTTTAGAAAATTACTGCTCAGTTAGGATTAGTAACAACAAACCCGATCACAACTGTCAAGCAGAAATTCCTGCCCGTTGTACACAGCTGCTACTGCCATCTCGTCAGACCATAGGACACTCCTACAGAACGTCAGGGATCCCGTTTTTCCCAGAATGTCCCAGGCTGGAATAAGGTGGGGGACCAAATACTCATATGAGATAAGGGTCTACTCATTGAAAGATGTGCTGGAAAACAGGCCTTTCTTTCCTGGCCTTTGCCTTCAGAAATTAACAGGACCACAGAATCATAGAGTATCTTAGGTTGGAAGGGACCCTAGAGATCATCCAATCCAACCTCTCTGCCATGGACTGGGATGCCTCCTAACTATACTAGGTTGCTCAAGGCCTCATCCAACCTGGCCTTGAACACCTCCAGAGAGAGGGCATCCACAACCTCTCTGGGCAATCTATTCCAGAGTCTCAGACATTCTCAGATGTTTCACATAGTCTCAGCTTCCCCTCCTGCCACCACAAATATAAGTACTCACACACAACTCACAGGAGAACATTTCTGATCCAACAGTTGATCTGTTTAAGGCTTTTAGGAAGGTAGTGCACTTCATATTTATGCTTTCCCTAATCACTGCAGATGTTGAGGAGGGGGTCTGGAATCTCACCACACAAAAGGTTACCCTCATTCTCAAGGCTCACTGGACTTGGAAGGAGCCTGAGAGACTAATCCAGCAGCATACAATACTCTCAGGTCTTGGACATATTTAAGCTCAAACAAAGCCTTCTTATGGATCAGCAGTCAGCAGAGAAGTTGAAGAGGATAAAACTGAAAAGCAATTTTCAGTTGAGAGCCCACAATCCCATCACTATGAGCCTGTCTTAAAATAAACATGGCAACAATCAGAGGTAAACCAGATGACATAAGAACTATATTATCTTATAAGAACTTACCAAGCTTTTTCATTTATTTTTTGTCTAGCCTCCAATCAAAGGTCACTCTACAACAGTCAGGAGCATGCATTTTAATTATTCATTAGTCAGACCACCTTCTGTTGTTCAACAGCGTGTTCCCTGACAGCTTCCCCAGCTCTCTCACAATCACAGATGTTTTTACCTTATAATACCTTAAAAGGTAACAATGTCAGGGATCTAAAACAACCAGAATATTTTCTTTTTATTCCATGTATATCAAAGGACTGGATAATCTAGTCCATTTGATGTTTTTGCTCACACCCACCCCCAAGAGTTTTCTATAACCAGAAAATACAAGGCATTCAGTGACTTGTTTTTAAAATCCTTTCCTACAGTTTCACTCTAACATGCTGGTGCACTTCCCTGCACATTAAGGGAGTAAGTACTTTCAGACTATTTGACCTTTATTTAAAGCGACAAGAACAAAATCTATCAGAGCACAACGATTTCTTTTCCTCCCAAACCCATTCCAGGATACTTGCAAATGTATTTGTGGTAAGCCTTACCAGCATTACTACAATTCCATCAGAGACTCGTGTATTTAGTTTCCATCAATCTCAACAGGCTGCAACCTCTCTGCTGTCTTTGATTCCCAGGTGCCATCCTAGACACAGGTTTTCCACCTTTCAGAGATCCACAAGAATGCCAAGACACAATTACCTTTGCTGCTCAGGCACTTAACTGTCCAAGGTTGTATCTTACAAACACTTTGGAGGTATGCATCAATGAAAGCAAACAAGCACACAAGTCTGCAACAAATCCCAAAACAACGCTGGGTCACAAGATTTGCAAATACAAATGCATTTCCCTGCCTCAGTTCACATGCTATTTCTGATCATCCTCTGAGTGCTAGTCCTTTAAGTCAGAGCCCTTGACCCTGTGCAAAGCTTACTCTAGGATCTCTCTCCTATAATGAAATTTAGGTAATCTCTACAGCCACAACAACAAAGGGAAGTAAAAAGGTATCTGAAGGATAGATTAGAACACAACACCACTGTCAATGTCAAATGGGAAGTGTCACAAGATGTCTCGTCATTAACCACTACACAGCAGCAGCTCTCCAGTGATTCTGCAATTAATTCTGACCACTAGCACAAGCTGAGGTCCATTTTTAGTGTCCAGTGCAATCATTGCCTACACAATCAAACTAAGCTAAAGATAGAATGCATATACATCTAACTACATCTTCACTTTCCTTTTAAAGCATGGCTGTGAAAACTTTCCAGTTGACCTGTCAAAGCTGACCAGAAATCCCCTAGACAAGAGAAATCACAGCTTCCCGACAGGTGATACAGTATTTTCTTACCTCAATTTTCAAGTTCAGACCTGAAATTTTACCCTGTGTAGGAACCAGGAAGGGCACCAGCCATCATTTTCTCCAAAGCATATTTCATTTAAGTAGGCAGGAAGCACTCTGACATCTAATTTATCTTGCCCAATCTGCATTTATCCTGCTCAGAAGAACATTTTGGTGTCTTGGTACAGAAGCAGTGTACTGCTGTTTCTGCTGTAGCTGAATCACAGAACCCTTTGTTTTCTAAGTTTCCTATATCTATAATCAAGGCTTTAAAATATATGCCAAAAAAGCACAAAAGCAGTGCAAGCAGCTGAATCTGGCACACAAACCACTTAAAACCGTAAAAGCACATTCACACAGAATCTATCATGTTTCAGGACCTTATCCAACACTACCTAATTTTATCTACACCATCTACACTGAATGTGAATCACTAAAATGGGATACAGAATAGTTAAACATGTTTTGAAGTAAGAAATGCAAGGATTAGACATGCTTACCACCATTTGAAGCTATTAACAGAAATACTCCCCCCTGCTCTGCACAAAATCTGAAAAACATTCAGGCTCTCCTGAGGGTATCATAGAAGTAGAAGCCAAACATGCTTCCTGCTCCTGTACTTGATTATAGATATGAGCTGAAATGTGAAATATTGCCAACTTCCAATAACCAGATTGAATTGAGAACACTGCCTCTTCCTGAAAGTACAGTGCACCTTTCATGCTGCCAGTGATGGCAGTAGCTTAATTCCACAGACAGGATTTAAAAATAAAGATACAGATTTCTTCTGATCTTACATAGACAAAACTCCCAGTAACTTCAATGGTGATACTATAGATAATATCACATTAAGATCCCCACCAGCAGCAAAAATAAGTAGACACTTCTTTGTAAGTCAAATATTTATTCCTTCACCCCACCTCATGCCTGGATTTTTCCTCAGAATCCTTTTGACAATTACTGTGAAGATTACTATAATGTAAAGGGGCAGGGTGATGGGTTTTAGGTATTTTTTTTTAAACTGGCTTTTTCATTATTACACATTATTGCAAAAATTGTTATTTTTGTCAATAACACATGAAGTGTCTTAATCTCTTCTTAAGTATACTACATACTGGAATATTACTTTTGTTCTGCAAGTTCACCTTCCATTCCAAGTATTGCGTTATGAGGTATCATAAATAACTAACCATAGTGCTGTGCCTAGGTTTCCTAACTGCTACTGGGAGGCACTCAGTTTATTGCCAAAATAAGCTTATTTCTTCTTTATTCAAACTGCTGAAGCACAACAACAAATATGGAAAGTAACTATGAAATGTAGTTTTGATTTTATTTGAAGGCTGAGAGGCATGGGGACACATGACTTTTTCCAGAAACACCAGTGTTGAAATGAAGCACTGTCACCAAAATGGCACTGCGTTTCATTCTGTGACTCTAACTAAAGTGCTTTGACTGCAGAAGTATATTCTCTGCGTTACATTATGAATTCTAGTATTAGTCTCAGGAGCCCAAGGAAAACAATGCAATGTACCACAGTTTTTTGTTACATAATAAAAGTCATCTTCAGCAGTATGGGTATAATTGGTAATGCCAGTCAACAGCAAGCAATATATTTTGAAAATGTATTTAGGTAACAGAAATAAGTTCAGCCTGAATGTCAACAACCACAGGTATTCCACATTGCTTTGTTATCCCAGAAATCTGGGATAAGTGGTTTGAGGTTTTTATTGAGAGCACTGGACTTGACAGCACCACATTTCTCTCCTAAAACACATAAGATAGAAGATCCAAATAAACGCTTTCACTTATTCAGTTCCTGGATTTTCTCTCTTCACAAACTTAATGTGTATAATCATTAAATTTTTACCTTTGATCTAGCTGAGCATTATATTTCTTCCCAGAAATTAAGAGTTAGATTTACCTGGTATCAAAAAGGCCTACAAGAGCAGCTATCTTACTTAGAGACAGGCTGCCATTTCTCTCTATTGGATAGAAGAAATCTATCTCTTCTATTTGGATAGAAGATCCAAATAAACGCTTTCACTTATTCAGTTCCTGGATTTTCTCTCTTCACAAACTTAATGTGTATAATCATTAAATTTTTACCTTTGATCTAGCTGAGCATTATATTTCTTCCCAGAAATTAAGAGTTAGATTTACCTGGTATCAAAAAGGCCTACAAGAGCAGCTATCTTACTTAGAGACAGGCTGCCTAGAAGGTTCAACAACCTCATAAATAAAGGAATATCACTGGGAATGGTAATAAGTTCTGCTCATTTGCGTATAGAATGCATTGACTGAAGGGTCTCTGCCTAAGAGCAAAATCTACATTCAACCCAATTTAACAACACTCAAGCTGACCCTTTTAATTTAGACTTTGTCCTTAACAGGTTAAAAGCTACAAGAAACTGCTTTTGACTTAAGTCACAGAGATACCACTGAAGTACAAAGACACTTTTAAGGGCTCCAAAGCCGCATTTAATGCAATGCTGACCTTGATAATGATGGTAAGAATTTCCATTAACGACTACAGGAATTACAGATGCATGCCATGGAGAGCATGAACCTCTAAATGCTTTTACTGTATGATTTAAAACCCCCTTAAACTGGGTATCATGGTATTTTAGGATCTAATTCCTCTCACATCACCCAGCCAAAACTCATATGAAGAAGAAATGTTTGGACTCTTAATGCAAACTGAATTAAAGCCCATAAAAGGAACCAATTGCTTACCAGAGTGATAAAAATCTGATATGGTTCCAGAGGGAAAATAAGTAGCCTCTTTATAAAAATTCACTGTCAAAGTGAGTTAACTTCCTTTTGAAGATGTTCATTCTTTGCTTGAAGTATTTCCTACAGCTAAGTGGAGGAGTCATGAAACGTAATGCTTTCTTTTCATATGTCCATCTCTTCACTCTTCCCTTGCTTTTCTCACTGGATTTTTTATTCTTTCAGACCTAGCTATGAACACATGCACAAACATACACTTTCCCCTTAAAGCATTATAGACAGTTCTCTACTTTGACTTTAATCTTTGTTATAATCTGCTCCTCTTCCCCACCAAGCTGTCAACAAACTTTTTTTTTTCCCCCTCCATAATATACTTCTATTTTGCAACCAAAGGTTTGAGGAAAGAAGAGAAACATCACAATTGTGTTAAGTTTTCATTGCATTGATGCATGCTAGACCAGCATCTCATATTGCAGCACACAGTTGTGAAGGCATCTAAAGGCTGACAATTTTTCCTGACAAAGCAAAAGAATTCTAAACACTTCTGTTTTCTTTGAAATAAAAACCTCTAAAATTTCTGAGAAATTTAATGCATGTAACTGCAAATGACATTAACCTGTCAGAAAAAAAAAAAATTACCATCAAGTAGAGTTTTACTAGAAATCATTTTTATGTCAACCATTAGTATTTAATCTACTGTTTCTGTTTTGTCCTTTTCGAAAGTGCCAGTGTTATAGAAGGCACATTTTCTCTTTAAAATGGTACATTTTCACTACCTTTCCACTTCTTAGGGGGCTCCAATGTTACATCTGAAAGATGTAGAAATATCTTCATCCTTCACAACATACCCTGAATGATTCATTTCCATAGAATTTTACTCTCAACACCAATTTTTTGTTACACTTACAGCACAAGAAGTTCTTTTCCTTACATGCTATGAATTTATGAAATTGATTCATTTTTTAACTTATTCATCACTGCACCCATAACTAATGGAAGTTATGATGTTGGAGTAATAAAATTAAGCTTTTGGTAAGTGGTCCAACAGAAACATTCAATATTAAGAAAATAATGGGTTTAGACTTCCTCTCATCCCCTCTTTCAGCAAAATGATCACAGAAGCCATAAGAAATATTCAAGTCATTATCTACAAAATAGATTCAGCTGAGTCTGCACTAGCAAATATCAATAAAGCAAAATGTTTGTATGATGCAAAATTAATCAGGACTGTTCTTATGGATTCGTATCAACTACTGCTTCCCTCAGTGCTTCACAGCACTGTCAACTCACACCCAAGTCCCTGCGTGCAGGGGCTAGTCTGTGTAATTGCAGGCAGGCAGAACACTGAGCTTTGTGTATGCTGGCTGGCTAGCCAAGGCACAGGCCCTCCTTAGCCAGCTCGTTTTCATTCCTAGGAAGGACCCAACTGGTAATTGCCCTTCCATCGATTAAGTCCTCAGTTTTGTTTTCCCCTCCAAGATTTTCCTAACTTTGTGTCCTCGAGCTTTCTATTAAATTTGGTTCAAACTGAACTGTGGCTTTGTCATGGTTTAGCTTCAGCCAGCAGCTAAACCCCAGCAGCAGGCATGCTCCCCCAAAACCCCTGCCACATGTCAAGGGAGGAAAATCAGCAGGACAAGAAATCAAAAAAGCCCAGGGATTAAGATAAAGGTAGTTTCGTAAATCAACACAGAGGAAACAATAACAACAATACCAGTGAAATTACATAAAATCCATTACATGAGATGCAGCAGCTCTCCCTGCTCCAACCACAAGCTAACTTGGGGAAAAAAAAAATAACAAAAAAAAAAAAAAAAAAAAAAAAAAAGGCAAAAAAACCAAACCACAAACACTCTGCTCTGCCTCTCCCTTAGAGGGCAGGACATCAGCTTGGTACTGAATATCCCATTGGCTGGGATAGTTTTTTATCCAGTTTATTGTCTGTGGCCCCACCCAGCTGCAGCCCCCTGTGGAAATTAACCCCACCCTGCCTGAACCCAGGACAGGCTTCAAGAACAGTTGATGAGCAGAACATACAGTCATATAGATATGGGTCTCCTCTCTCAGCATATGAAAGTAGGACAAAAAAAAAAATTACTGAAGGAAATTAATTTAAAGAGCTTTGGACAAATAAACTTACTAATCTCTCTGGAGAATGTTATCATTAAGTCACATCCTCAAAACCCACACGTGCACAGCCCATGCAACCTCTGGACAGACTGAAACTGGTTCAAGAGGAAAGAAGAAACTATTATAGATGACATGCTACACTCCATCCACTCACTGCTTAAAGGGTTGGCAATATCTGTCCCTTTCTGTAAAGGAAGATCTGGGAAACCTCACAGCACTAGAATGTTTGGGCTGGCAGGGACCTCCAAAGGGCATCTAGTCCAACCCCCCCACCATAAGCAGAGACATCTCTAATTCGATAAAGCTACTCAGAGCTTCATCCAGACTGATCTTGAATGTCACCAGGGATGGGGCCTCCACCACCTATCTGGGCAACCTATTCCAGTGGTACATCACCCTCATACTGAAGAACTTTTTCCAAACGTCTAACCTAAATCTACCCTTTTCTAGCTTAAAGCCATTACCCCTCACCCTGTCAATCCAAACCCTTGGGAACAGTCTCTCCCCTGCTTTCTTTTAGGCGCATTTCAGGTACTGGAAGTTTGCTGTAAGGTCCCCCCAGAGCCTCCTCTTCTCCAGGCTGAACAACCTCGACTCCCTCAGCCTGTCCTCACAGGAGAGCTGCTCCAGCCCTCAGATCATTTCTGTTGCTCTCCTCTGGACACGCTCCAACAGGTCCACATCCTTCTTGTGCTGGAGGCTCCAGAGCTGGACACAGGACTCCAGGTGAGGGCTCACCAGGGCAGAGCAGAGCAGCAGGATCACCTCTCTCCATCTGCTGGCCACACTTCTTTTGATGCAGCCTATGATTCGATTGACCTTCTGGGCTTCTGGTGCACATTGGTGGCTCATGTCCAGCTTCTCATTTACTAGTACCCCCAAGTCTTTCTCCAGTGGACTGCTTTCTAACGTGTCCTCTCCCAGCCTGTACTGATAATGTTGGTTGCCCCTCCCCAGGTGCAGGACCCTGCACTTGGTCTTGTTGAACCTCATGAGTTAACTAATTAGCTCAGCATTTATCCTCAACAGTCTAATAATATCAGTGGGAAAAAAAAAAAAAATGGACACCTAAAGCCTCAGCTTGGTAGGAGCACCTCCCATTTTACCTAAAATCTCTGTGCATAATAGCTAATGCATCTTCAGATTAACCTGCTAGGTTGAGGGGGGAAAAAAATAGCACTAGTACAGCAGACACTTAATTTAGAAGTACATTACAGTTGCATGTTGGACCAGGCAGCTATTTCATTTTATCCCTCTGACATACAGCTGTGTCTAGTAGAAGCCTCTCTCCAGCTACAGTGCATATTCAATATTACTTGTCATTCCCATTCCAATATGCTGTTATTTCCTACACAACATAAATCTTAGAAGCAGGCTAAGAAAGCAATATCTTTCTTATGAATCTGTGTACTACTGAGACTAAGCTTTAGAGTGATCACTGAATTAAGACATGCAGTAGAAGTAGCACTGTTACTTAGTGTATATATAGAGGAACAAACACAATGCAAAATTTAGGAAATAGAAAAAACACAAGGCTCCAGGTTTCCTATTATGGACTTAATTAAGCAAGCATGACTTACCTAATAAACATGAATCCTTAACCATAAAAATTCTATAGGAAAAACAGGAAAAAGAAAAAGGAATAGGATAAGATAGGTTGCACACACTAAGGTGTTTCATTGCCTTATTTTAGTCATACTTAGTAGCATACCGATGACCCTATTTCTAATAACATTTAAAAAAAAAAATATATTCCCTTTAAAAGAAGCTAAAACTCAATTATCTGCTTTATTTTTTGTAAATAGTGTAATTTCCCCTTTGTCTTGTATCCCCTGCTTGAAAGTGAGCTACACTAATACTAACAAGTGAACAAGCAGCACATAAATTGGAAAAAGACAAAAACAAATTAAGATACTCATGGAGAAAAAAAGAAAGTTCTGTTTTCATTATCCTCACTCCCTGAAGGAATAATACACTTAGATTATTTTTGCCCAATACATACTCATGTCATATGAACATGATAGAAATGATGTCTCTTGAAATTATTCGAGGCAACTGTTAACTACTAACTGGGAAATCTGATGCCTCAAAAGCCTGATGGTGAGAAAAAAAAAAAAAAAATGTATTGCTCAGAACCTAGAGAGAAGCCAGAAAGTTCCAAATTGGAAACAATCATCAAATGAACATACATGTCTTTATACAGTATTGCATATGTACAAGTGCCCCACATGAGCCTTCTGTGGTATAATTATTGTTCTTCTAAGGCACACCAACATGGGGAATGATTATTACAGTCTTCAGAACAATAACCTGGCACAAGATTTAATTTCATCCAGTCAAATGTCATTAATAAATTGAGACCTGCAAAAAATGTTTACCGCGGAACAGCATTTTATGTAGTTAAGTCTCATATTCTATCTCTTCCATCTTGCCAAACCCACAAAAGATCAGCAGCAAACAGCCTGCAGTCAGTGCGAGCTCATAACAAAACCAAACCCCTGACTCTTTGTGCTGCTTGATGTACAAGAGCTGCCTTGCCAAAACTTAATATGCCTACATGGTGTATTAATTTGTAAACAGCAGATATTAAGACATACACATTGACACATTTCCTGAAGACTCTACTAGAAGGAAAAAGCCTTCACTGTCTTTGCTGAAGATCACTATGATTATTCAGTGACAGCCTTAACCAGCCCGGTAGATCAGTCACACAAAACACATCCCCACCCCTGCCAGCACCACAGACTTCAGGAGCTCTGTTATCCAACTAACCCTCTGTGTCCACTTCCATTTGCAGGGGCAGGAAGCATTTCACTTATGAGCAGCCTAAGAAGAAGCATGAGTCAACTTTAACCCAAGTTCAATTATCAACTATAAAAACATGAGTTTGTTTTTCTGCTTTGAAAAGATGACTAAAATTCACCAGGTGGATGTTAAAAAAAAAAACAAACAAACAAACAAACCAACCAACCAACCCACACACTACATTTTCTTTTGGTCTAATGGGCAAGACTGATAGTAGCTTTAGGTAAAGCTGAGTCCATACCTGCTCAGTCTATATTTGAACTTCAACACTGAGGGGAAAAAAAATTCAAAGTCATTACAATTGTATTAAAAGTGTGTTTGCTCTGCTTTCATGTTTCTGGAGCAGTTACTACTGAAACATTAATGAAGACAGCAGATAGAGGTTGTGATTAGACTTCTGTGTCTGAACAAGAAAGGTTTAGAAAACGTAAACTGGTGCTCCTCCATCAGTGATTTGCTTCTTTCACTGCTAACTACTTTACGTAAATTCTGGTTTTGCACTTATGCTTTCAGATTCTCACCATACAACAGAGATTCCTCAAACTGAATTCAGTCAGCAAATTTGGTATTTCCACCTCAGTTCCCACCACGACTACTCACTGACCTTACATATCATGCTTTCATCCTCTCACTTTCATGCACCCCCTACAAACACTAGCAATTTGTCTTCCCATCTATGCAGTCCCATGTTCCCTCTTTGCCACCACCACTATCTGAACAAAAATCCAGGCCTCACAAGTAAAGCACTGAGCAGTTACATCTGGGGTTTCACCAGACTCATCTCACCACCCTGCTTGCACAGTAAACTCAAAGCTTAGGCCAAGTGCAGCATCTACAAAAGGGGGCAAAAAAAAAAACCCAAAACAAAACCAACCACCACACACCAAAAACACCAAACACCACAACAAAACCAAGCCACCCCCACAACACAAACACCACTCTACTTGAGCCCTATAAGCCCTACATTTCACAGCTGTCACTCAGAAGAGAGACCCCTGGCACTAGGAGAGCTCCCAAATCAATGAATTTGGGGCAGAGTGGGAAGGAGGGTGGGGCAGAAACAAAGCTGCAGCATCTCACTAGTAGCAGTAACCTTTCACCTCTTTTTTTCCTGACTTTTTGCAAAAGATGCCGGATCAAGAGCAAACACACCTCATACAACTCACAGTCATCCCAGGCCCTCTTCCCGCTGCTGCCAGCTCCCCTGTGGGATGCCAAGGTGCTGCATATGAGCCACACTTCATCTTGCCACACCAGTGGCAGCAGCAGAAGAAACAGGTGCCAGGAACACTACAAGCACACCTGTGCTTGGCACTAAGCTGGTCAGCCCCAAATATCCCCTTCGCTCCAAAACTGATCCAGGGACACCTCCTACTAGACCAGGTTGTGCAAGGCCCCTTCCATCCTGGTCTTGAACTCTTCTAGGGAGGGGATATCCACAGGTTCCCTGGGCAACCTGTTCCAATGCCTCACCACTCTCACAGTAAAGAATTTTTTCCCCTAATATCTAATTTAATTCTAACCCTTTCAGTTTGAAACTATTACCTCTTGTCCTATCACTAAACTCCTTAATAAAGAGTCCCTTCCTATCTTTCCAGTAGGCTCCCTTTAAGCACTAGAAGGCTGCTATAAGGTCTTCCCAGAACTTTTTTTCTCAAGGCTAAACAACCCCTCATCTCCCCTGTCCTCACTGGGGAGGTGTTACAGCCTTCTGATCATCTTCATGGCCTTCCTCTGGACTTGCTTCAGAAGGTTCATGTCTGTCTTACACTGGGTTCCGGAGCTGGGCAGTACTCCAGGTGGGGTCTCATGAAAGTATAGGGGGAAGTATCACATCTTTAAACCTGATGGTCAGGTTGGGGTGTTTGTTTTGGCTTGTTTTTTTGTTTGGTTGGTTGGTTTTTGTTTGGTTTTTTTTGGTTTGGTTTGGTTTGTTTTTTGATGCAGCCCAGGATACAGCTGGCTTTCTGGAGTGCAAGTCCACATTGCCAGCTCATGTCCATCTTTCTATCCACCAGTACCCTCAAGTCCTTCTCCACAGGCCTGCTCTCAATCCCATCATCATCCAGCTCATATTGATACTGAGGACTGCCCTGCCACATGTGCCTGCCCTTGTGCTTAGTCCTGTTGAACCTCATGACATCTGCATGGCCCCACTCCTCAAGCCTGTTTGGGTTCCTCTGGATGACATCCCTTCCCTCTAAAGCATCGACCACACAATTCAGCTTGGTGTCATCCACAAACTTGCTGAGGGTGTATTCAGTGCCACTGCACATGTCCCCGGCAAAGACTGTAGGAGTACAGACAAATCTCCCAGGGACTGAAGAAATGATGCATTCAAATATAAATGAAAAATTTTCCAGAGAGGAGAGAGCAGCAGGCCACAAGGGAGAATGGCAGAATATGCTATTAAAAAAAAGGAACATGTGAACAGCATGGTTGATCAGAAAATTAAACTGCTGGGAACAATGGCAGAATTCCTAGGGCTGCTGGCCATGCTAATGCATCATTCCTGTTATCTGTGGGCTCATCTCCAGGTTTTGATCATCCCTACCATTTGCTTCATGGAAAGAGGTAAAAGGCTCAAATCAGAGACATCTGCTACACTCATCAAGTACCTTGTTTACTAAATCCAACAAAAGGAAAAGCTTGCAGTAGCTCAGATGTTCTTTCTGTCATCATTGAGAAATAGTATTTGATTTCATAAGACACAAAGAAAACAAGGGCAGTATGACACATGACAATACAAGCCTCCAATAAGAGCTGAGTTCAGGTAGTTTTGTTCCTCGTTTCCCACAGAACAGGTTACAAACCAGGAAGCAAGCATATCAACATGCCTGTATTTCAGTTTTTGAAAATGGTCAATCAACAGCCAACTATTACATTGATTATGTTTACATCTGACTTGAGAAGCCAGTGATATTTTTGGTCTTATTTTTGCAAAATTAAGTTAGCCTTGAGCCTCTTGCAATATGCAATTATGACAGAAAAAAAACAATTCTGTAACACAGAACCAACATTTTTCCTCTGCCTTCCATCTGTACTCTGCATGCCAAAGACAACAAATAGTAAACTGGCTCCATATTTTAGTACCATATATAAAATAAAGGTAAAGTATTTGGCCACAATAAAATTCCAAAATAAACTTGTATAAGAAACTTTTGCAGGTTTGAACAGTTTGGATATTTCTGTTACATTAAAAGCCTTATTGCGAGCACACAAAATAAGGTTTTACCAAGATATTTTTCCATCACTGTTCCTCAAAAATAGCAATGATTTTTTTCCCCCCTGTGGGTTTTTTGTTTGGTTGGTTGGTTGGTTTTATATTTTTCTCCCTTGTCTCTTACCTATACAGAACCTTAATTAGAAAGAGGCCTACTCTGTTAAATTTGCCTGATGGGAAACATGAATTAATGAAAACTGAAACACAGGAACTATCACTTGTCAGGGGAATAGAGAACTCTTGCATGTACATACACACCTGAAACTCAAGGTTTTTGTCAGGTGCAAACTAAGAGTTCTCAATCTAAGGCTGAGAGAAAGTACATGATGTCCCTCCAGGTTTTCAATTAAGCAACAAATACTGAGGCAGGAAAACTGGATAGCAGGTGATGTCTCTAAAAGCAACTGTCCAGATAAGGAACAACTTTGTTTCTCTTGATGGAACAGAAGAAATCCTAAGGGATAATTTTTTAAAGGGTTTTTTTTAGGAATTTCCATGTACTCTAGAATAGAAAAGCAAAAATAAATAATCACAGCATTGTTATATAGTGAGCTCCTAACACTAGATCATTTAAAAGATCTAGGTTAAAATAATCTCCATGAGCGATAGACACGTTTTCCTGTGTTGGGGGAGGCAATGGGAGTTATGAAAGTTATGAAAGTTGAAAATTCTCAAGCCAGATCATTTAGGTGACAGTGGTCTCTGAAGGACACCCACAGACACTTTACAAATACAAATGACACTGTATCCACCCTCAAAAGCACTTGCATTTTTTTTCTTGTTAAAAAAAAAAAAAACACACACCAAAACCACCAAGCAAACAGCCAACCCCTCCCAAAACCCCAGAAAACAACAACAACAACAAAAAAAATCACAGCAGTCACTATCATACTCAGAATAGAACAGAAGAACAAGAGCAATAACTGCCAAAAACATGTCTTTTAATTACATCTTCAGTTCCCTAGGAACTCTAAACAGACAACAAACCATGTACGGTAAGTGTTATGCCAGGGGGTAGTTAGGTTCCGGACACCTTTCAGCTGAAGCATACTCCTGTTGGGCCCCTCACTACAAGAAATACACTGAGGTTCTTTGGCATGTCCAAAGACAGGCAATGAAGCTGGTGAACAGCCCAGAGCACAAGTCTTGCAAGGAACACCTGAGGAAACTGTGGTTGTTTAGTTTGGAGAAAAGGTGGAGGGGAACCCTGATCACCCACTACTTGAACTAAGTACCTGAAAGGAAGTTGTAGCAAGCACCATGAGTCATTTTGGTCATATTGCCTCTACCTCACAGAATGGTAAGGGTTGTAAGTGACCTCTGGCGTTTGTGTAGTCTAACCCAATATATACAGATACACCTACCTGTATGTCCTGTTTTGGGGTAAATAGAGCTGGTTCTGTTCAATTATTTTAACTTTTTAGCTAAAGCTCTTCTAATTAACTGCTCTGTCTGAAGTTAACAGCGTTTTCATGAACTGTCTGGCTTTAGCCATGATAAGGCTTCATTTTTAGAGTTATATATATCTGTGTGTATATATATACACATAAAATATCTGCCAGGGATTGGTGTGCAGACCAAGGCCACTGCTAAGCTTGTGTACCACACGGAGGGGGGCAGAGAACACCCCGCACCTGCAGGGAGGAGTGGGCAGAATAAGTGACCCAAAGATTCACCAATGGGATATCCCACCCCATATCTGTCGTATCCAGTAAAGCTGAAGGATCAGGAGGGACAAGCCCTTCCACACCCCTTCCAAGCTTCTTCTCTTCCATCTTCTGCTGCTGGCTGCTCCTGCTGCAGTGGATGGTATCTGAGGAGGACTTCATCCATCCTGCCTTTGATCCCGAGCCCTGTCACCTCTATTTACCCCAAACCAGGACATTGTATAAGGTGACAAACCTTCTGTTGTTCTGATGCAGGATATAGAGAAAGAGGACATTGTCTGGCATTAGGGACACTCACACCCTTTCATGTCGCAAGAAGCATACAGAGTATTACCTTTTCTTCATTTATTCATTTTCTCTGGATTATTTTGTGACAGTGTTGAAAAGCAGAAGAAAAGAAGACTGGGAAAGAAACACAGGCAGAATGCTGACACATGCCAGAGCACAGGAGAAGCAAGCATGGAACTGACTTAGTGAATAAAATCAAGTAATGTGGTTTTGCTCTTTTAGATTACACATTGCTACCTGCTTTAACAGTTTTATTCTAGAGCTGTTCTCCAGTACGATTCACCTGCTAAATAAAAAGACTGGCACCATTTGTAATTTGTGTCTATAGACAAATTACAGCCAGGGAGCTGTAATTTGTATTTTATGTCTGAACTTGTTTCAGTGCTTGCTTGCCAGATTTAAAGGTTATTCAGGATTATCAGTCCCTCACTTTCACCCTAGTTCAGTAAGAGACTTAATCAGGAAAAGTCTCATTGACTTCAATAGGATTTACTACTTAAATTAGGCAAATGCTTAAGACTAATTCAGCAAGATGTTTAATCATTGGAGCCTGTTTGTCAAAATAGTATCCATAACGGGAACAGTGGTTAAACACTTATTTAAAATCTTAAATATAAACATTAATATTTAATTCATTACTTTAGTACTATACTGAATAGAAAGGAACATAAGCATATGCTTAAACTCACATGCTACATGCATTGCTGCATGGATTTCATATTCTCTGAAATATTAAATTAACAAGATAGAAGTTGATTGTAATCTCACCAGGAAATGTGTTATCTATACATATATATACACACACACAGAAGCTTCAGTTAAAAGAGAAAAAAAACCTACATTTTTATTAGTAATAGAAGAGGTATTTGATTAGCATTTTGATATAGAAGAGCCCTTTATGTTGCTATGAAGGTGTTCATATAATAGGTGAAAATGAAAACTTGGAAAGACTATAAAATGTTATTACCACGATGAACTTACTGCAACAGAGATGAAAGTCAGCTCAAAGTTATCAAAACTTTGAAGAGCTGCAGCACTGCATGAATATCTGTTTTTAATTAAACTGGTGTATATGGGGAGAAAAATGCAGTTTGCTCAGTATTTATCACAGCCCTGATGATCAAAGTTTTAACGTGTGTGGTTACTTCAGATGTCTTCATTTTAAAGTCATTATATGGGCACAAGGACTGATCAACACGCTGTTGGGCATCTGTACCTTCTTCTGTTTTGTTTGCTTGTATGAATGCTCAAATTCTACTTGACATCTGATCAAAACATGTCACTGTTATCACCACAAGTAAGCTGAAGTCTCCTCTAGGTTTATGTATGATATTCTATTTGTTATGTGCTTATTAGATAACATAGAAACATTCCAACATAGGAAATGGTACAAGAGTATTCTTAGTCATATTTTACTGCCTTTCTGAACAATGCTTTGAGCAGTTTCCTAAGTGGAGCTAATCTCTCATACTGATTGTAGGTCCAGAAGGACTTGCTTCAATAAACATAAGCCAGCAATTACTGCAAGTAATAATATAATGACTTGGAATTCCAGTAGTCTGAGAATTCATCCACCTTCTTCAGAGATACTGCCAGATTTGAAATCAAGGAATATAAACAAGCTAGTTTCAAAGTAAACAAGGTACAAGATTGGAAGTGTCTCTGGGGCACATAATTGAGGGAATAGCTCTCTTGTAAAAAAATATCTCCCTTTATACCTATTTGCTGAGACTGCTGAGCAGCATACAATTTGCAGGAACAATAACTTTTTTTCCTCCTTTTTCATTTGTATCTTACAAAAAAAAATGGCAGAAGATGCAATTTGAAAATGCAAACTATTTTAAAGTTACTTAAGTAGAAATCTACACAAATGAGATTTTTAAGATGAAAATGATCAGAAGAACAGCAACTAAAGATCATCTCTCTCCTTCCTGCCAGATCTGATGAGCTGTGTTTACTGCAAAGTCACAAATTAACTACATATATTTACCAAGCTATAACATGACAGCAACCGTACTGGTTATATTGAATTACTGTTACTGAAATTTTATGGAATTGCTACAATATAATTCTTGCTGGGATGCTATACCTCACTAGTATCATTATCTATATCAACAACTTCCTTAGGGACAAAAATGGGCATGAATTCATTTTCATGTAAAATCACATAAAATTTAAAATTTTAAAAGTACCCTGTTTGCATATTTTTGAACTTGAAGCCCAATGAATAACAGCATATATAAGACAACACAGCAATAAAATGCACAATTACACTTTTTCCAAACTGGAGCAGGTTCTTAATAAGTGAACCTTTTTTTTGAGGCATGTGCAAATACTATCTTATACAATGGGACCCTGTAATATAGCTTACCTAGCCTCCATGTACTACTAGAATACAAACACATGACAATAGTAAAAGTTACGAATTTTTGATTGTGGGATCAAAAGTTTTCTCCTTTAAAGACTCACATTCTAAATACTGAATTCAAGAAACAAAAATGAGTTTCAAACTACCACCATAAGCACAAGAAGAAAGACAAGAACTCTTCTGAACAAATATACATCTCTTTTTGTGAAAAAGAAAGCTGAATCCTATCAGGAAAAGCCAAAATCTTCTTGAACAGCTATGTCTGAATTATTCTGGAAACTTCAGCACTGAGGTGTCATAGGCACAGGCTGATGCAGAAGGCGACTACTGTTCACTTAGCCATTAGGTTAGGGCAATTTTCTCTTATTTTCTTGTTCTCCCATTTAAATTTCTGGCAAATATTACAATAACACCATTAACATTCAATTTCTGAATTTTCAAGAGCAGAGCTACAAAGCCAGATGCTCTTATGGACCAATTTCTCAGAATATTTTTGACATCTGATTATATGATCTCTAGTTTTGTTTAAAACCACATGAAAGTTTCTTGTAATCTGAGCATTTTTTATTGTTTTCTTTTAATTGTATTTGTAATAATATAATTTCTATTAATGGAAAAGAAACTGAAATAAACATCTTCAAAATTTTATCATTGTTTTCTGCCTTGTCTGAGTAAGGGTTGAAGTTTCATCATATGTCAGATAGCTTCCAATTCTTCAGAACTAAGAAAATCAGATTTATCTTTTAACTGTGTAGACAGGAAGAAGAAATAAGTGAAAAATGCAGCAAGAAGGCTGCACTTCAGCAGCTTTGCTCTTCTAGCAAGAATGCAAGCAAAGGCAATTACTTGAGCCAGAAATGCACACTTGCAGCAAAGAAAATGAGTGGTATCCTGGGCTGCATCTGACAAAGTACTGCCAGCAAGTGGAGAGAGGTGGCCCTTCCCCTCTCATCAGCACTAGTGAGACCACACCTGGATTGTTGTGCCCAGTTCTGGGGTCCCCACTTCAAGAGGGACATGGACATACTTGAAAGATTCCAATGAAGGGCCACAAAGATAATTAGGGAACTAAAGCTATCTCTCTCAAGAGGAAAAGCTGAGAGATCTGGAACAAGATCTGGAACTGTTCAGCATGAAGAGAAGGCTCAGGGGATTTTATCAATGTACAAGAGTACTGGAAGGAATGCTGCAAAAAAGAAGGAGGCAGGGTCTTTTCAGTAGTGGTCAACAATAGGACAGGAGCCAACAGGCACAAACCGCAACACAGAAAGCTCTGTCAGAATGTAGGTAAAACCCTTTCTTCACTTTGAGGGTAACTGAGCACTGATGCAGGTTGCTCAGAGAGATTATGGAGCCTCCCTATCTGAAGATATTAAAAAGCCATCTGGACATGTGTAACGAGAATGCAGTTAATGACAAA
>NW_008588837.1:0-11444 GCF_000691845.1 Merops nubicus
CACCAGCCCTGTCCTAGCCGAACCAGGCCAAAAGGCCATACAGATTATCAGCAGTATTTTAGGGATAAGTCCTTTTATTTACTCCATTACTAAATCAATCTGACAGGCACAAAAGAAATGGAGGAATCAAAATCTCCCCTTTCTAGCCACTCACTTGCATGTGGGGAGGTTACAGGTATATTTCATGGTGATAATGGCAACAGACAGCGATACCTTTCACATGTAACTCAGGTGTCCATCTCCCTGAGCCTTTCTGTGCCAGCCACAGACTCCTTGGCATCCTCTTTGAAGTGTGCCAAAAAGAAACGAGGAATGCCTCTAACTCCCTGTCCTCTGCAAGATCCAGATTGTGATTCCAGCAGCCTTTCTGCATTTTGCATTTCACACCTCCTTTGTAGTCAGTGTACTTCTTTCATGGTAGAAACTGAACTGAAGCCACATCAAATTTATTTTCCAAAAGAAGAAAACTTTGAGTAAACATTGCTTCTGCTTGGATGCACTGAGTTTTATAGCATCCTCAGGAGGACCAGTCTCAAAAGCCCATGTGGCTCACAAAGTTTATCCTCAGATTGGTCAGGTACTACTGCAGAGATTACAAGATCCCTAAGCTCTCGTCCACATCAGAAAATACGTGTTCATTTACCTCTTTTTTTTTCAAGATAAGATGGAAGTGTAGTGCGAAAATATTGCAGTCCATACCCTCTGTAACTATCCTGTTTTCATCTATAATTACTGCTTCTTTAAGAAAAACATACAGTGGCACCAGTATAAGAACGTATATTTTAATATTTGTGCAGATACAGATATCACTCTGTTTAGAGCAAGAAGGCTGAAGAACAGGCACACACAACTGGCACAAAAGAGGAGCTGACCTTTCAGTATTTACCCTGGTGGTGTTTTCAATGGCACCTACCTGGCTGATGTTGGCGACACCGTTTTGGAAAGTGTCAATCGACTTTGCAAATCTGAAAGCTTCATTTACTGTACTGCTTGCTTGAACTTCTGTTACTGGGGCCCCACATTCTGTAAGCAATTAATTACGTTTTATAACATAAGCATTCAGAGAACAGGTCAGTGTTTAGATGTCTATAACCTGCACTCCTTTAAAGGTGCTTTTCCTTCACATCAGCAACTCAAATCCTCATGTACCCTCCTTCAGCTGAAACTGTAGCTATAGCTGTGTGGGTTTGCCATCCACTGCAGCATCTGTGAATGCAGAGCATTCTGCTGTCCTTGGCAGTAGTGTTCTGTTTTAACTGTGGGTCAGGGAAAAGGCAGCATTGGGATTACTGGATGCAGAAAAGCAGAGTATGGAAGACTGATGAAATGGAATATTCCTAGGAAAAAGGAGTTCTCCAATAAGCATCCCTCTGTATTTTTCAGTCAACTGAAAAATATACTTCTGACAAATGAAGCATTTTTTGAAGGCATAACCCACAGTACACAAGCAAAAAGGTGGTAAATAAATGGTATATCTCCTTAGAAATATGTGCCCCATTATTCTGAGAGGTGAGGTGTGAAGTTGGGGAATTGTAAAGGGATTGTTCCTGATGAGAAGTTTGAGATATGAGGCGGAGAAGTAAATGCAAAAATAAAGCTGAAGAGGCAGAAAATCAAGGGCTGGGTCTTACTGTGAGCGAGGGGGAGTATGCAATGTGGTTGCTTGTTGGTGGAAGGTCACCACAGCAGTGTAAAGGAAGGAGGGAAGTGTGGGACTGGGACAGAAGGAAGTAGAGAGAAGAATTTGGTGCTTGAATGATCTCATTCAGTCAACATTTGACATAGTTTAAAGAAGAAATGAGGGAAGAATGGTTCTTCGTGCACCGCCTGCACTGCAGCCCCAGAGCTGGAAGCTGCTGCTGCTGAGAATGATAGTCCATCCACATCACAGTATCCTTGTGACTGTCTTGCTCTTCTGTGATTATATCCATCTCTTGTTGCTGCACCCGCATGTGCTGCAAGAACTGATTCCCAAGCCATCATGGCCTTAAAAAAAAGATACTGTGTCACAGATCTTCCCCTAATACTAGAAAATTATTTACCCAGTGCAAGGAGTGGGGATTTAGAGGTGCTAACAGTCAAGGCTACACACTGAAATGTAAATGACTGGCAAATTAGCTATTAATTAAAATAGAAATTGATTTAATCTTGTGGGATTTAAGGAGAAATAAGGTTCTCACAAGATCTCTTCTGAGTGCTCTTTTAGTACAGCTAAAGGCAGTATTTTGCTTTTCAAATAATCCAACTCTATAAAGTTATATTTTTTTCCCAAAAATTTTAAAATATTCAGGAAACTCGAATAAGTCTGGCTTAAGTGCTACTAGGCAAAACACAGAAAAACGCTACTGAGCGCCTTCTTCAAAGATATGCTTGTTAAAGGGTCATATTCTAACTGACAAGGTTCATTTCCGTTGTTCTCTGTTGTAATTCTAACTAAATCCTCTTTTATGAATCAATTCTTAAACCATTCCTTCCTTTCCTATTCTTGTGGAATCATATGTTTGATTACATTTTATCTGGAAATTTACAGGAAATATAATAATACTAAAAAATAATAATCTTAAGATCTTTGTTTTAAAAATTGTATTGATTTTTGCCATCTACAACGAGCTGCTATTGAAAACTGAGGTGATACATAGGAAGACATAAATTCTTTATAAGTGGATCATAACTACCCATGCTGGTATAATTTATAAAGACCTTGTTTTGCACAGCAGATTATGAGTAATTTATACAGAAGAAAAAAAAAATTACTAACAACCTGTAATAGAATAATTAGCACGCTTAGGCACACCAACTTAAAATCAGAATTAAATATTCTTACCGCTCCCTGAACAGTGCTGTTTCAGTGTTCCAGTTGTACTATCGGGATGTGGATAAAGGTAATTTCACCGGACCTTTAGACTGTGGTATCATGAGATACTAAAGGACTCCCAGCACAGACTCAGAGTTGCAATAGCTAAATAATACCATTTTCCTGTCTGCTCTGTACGCCTGTAATAGTTCAGATTTGTTCCAGAGAGAAAAAAAAAAAAAAGTGGCTTAACAGTACAAGAAGTTATTCTGTTATTTAAAACTATCCTGTGCTCTAGATGTACCAGCACAGGCATGATCTCAAATATCTCCTTTGTTCCTTTGGCTTCTGGTGCTCTTGGGGGACTCTGCCTCCCAAATCCCTTAAAAGTACCAAGCCTTTCTCTAATGGAATACTACCCACAACCAGTGGAATTGTGGAATGCCTCTGATTTTGCCTACAGTAAAGAGACATGTTGCAGACAAAGCAAGGCCTGAGACTTGTAAATCATTCTGTATTTCACTGCCAGATCTGATACCAAGCATTTTGTACCTAGGCAGGAGTGCTGGATGTACCAGACCCCTAGGTGGAATGTTGCTGCCAAGGAGTCACTTACTAGAATGGTATGGATGATGAAACATGTTACAGATACTGATGTAGATAATTCTGTATTGGCACCTGAACAAGTTTCTCAGATGAAGATGGTCTACTTGTTTAACTATCAGCCTTGTTTGCTCTTCTCTTCCACTCATAAGAAGCTTGGCGTAAGTAAGTAAACTTACTCTACCTCTTATCCTCAGCACGGCACACAGCTTTTAGGACCCAGGATAATGTGGGAAACAGAAGCTGAGTCCAAGATACAGGTACAGTCATGGCAGAGGCTGTCCCAGGGTGAAAATTAGTTTCTTAGAGATAGATGACTCCAGGCCAGTCAAGACACCTGAATTTCTCTGATTATACTGCAAGGAATTGCGAGTAAAGAAGAGGAACGTCCTATGTAGAAGCAGTTCCATAGTTTTTTTTTTTAAAACAAACAAACAAACAAACAAATAAGTACATAACAGGGACAAACTAGACCCAAGCATTTCTGTCAGTGGGGAAGTCAAACATTTATGCCTTGCGCCATTTTTAGCTCTGAGGTCAGAGCAGTGCTACTCCCTACACTTCCCATCCCCAGACCAGCCATGCATCTCTCCCAGCTCACTTGAACTCTGAACCTGCAGGGTTTGGAGCACTGCACTGCTATTAGTTCAAGGTACCTCACAGCACTGATCATACCACTGCTGTAACTCCCAGTGGTTTTGAGCTGCTGCTCTTCTCAGAGACAGAACCTTCTATTTTTGCAGGGTGATAGTGCTGCTGAAATCTGATGATTTCATTTGAAGTTACGGTTTGTCACCATCTGCCCTATTGCTACTGGGAAGAATAAAGCAGGCAAACATGAATAGCACATTAAGCCTGATACTGGTGCATCTCTGCCTGCCTTCTAGTAAGCAATATGTGTTTCACATACAATCATACAATAAAGGCCAATCTGGAATTTACTGGTAATATAATATCTAGAATCAAAAGCTGGTGGCTTTTAGACAGCCAGAGTATCTTCTTCACTGTCATTTGGACTCCTAGTTTGTTCAGTGGCCAAAATAGTTCTATCATTTTTCCCATCCAGTAACAATTTCTTCATCTTTGTAGAGTGATGTACTGCCACCAGTCATTGCTCTTCTTATGTAGGCAAACACTTTCAATGGGGAGTAGAGATGAGGCTCTGCAGACACCACATATGAGGCTGACACTTGCAGACCACATGTGCCACAACTGTACACAGTTAGAGGTCACGCTGGAAACCTACCAAGTCTACAAAATTCTCACCACCAAACTGACAGATCTTCCCCTGTGGGCTTTGTGATACATCAGGTGACCAGCATGGCCTGGGTAACCTGCAGCATGAAAGCATGTACATCTGGAGGGAATATTAGAATATCAGAATGTTAACTGCTGATATCTTTTCTTCATTGTTGATTTTGGATAATATCAAACTAAACAAATAAACAGTTATTAATCTCGATCAGAAGCAAAGTAGAAGCTCCCCTTAGTAGAAGTAATTGCTTCCAATCACTGTAAATATGCAAGAATGATTTTTTTCAAAGTAATGCAATGATGATAAGGTTAAGGTTCTGTTCTCATGCAATCACTGTACTCAGATTTTAAAATGAAACTTTTAAGCTAATAACATGAAAGTAAAATCTTCATGCCGTCTAATCATAACTTAAGTATAAAAAATGGTCAAGTAATTGTTCTAGAAATCATTGCATGACAATTTCATTTATTTAATGTATCTTTACAACACAATTTGACTATTTACATTTACAGACCTTTATATTTACTTTTTCAGTCACCTGTGTGAAACAGCTGGTAAAGATAGTGCAGAAAACATTTCTGCCAATCTTACTCTTCATTATAGTAATGGATAATACATGATAGTAGGTTTGGCTTTTTTTTTTTTCCATAGGCCAGGAATTGTGGAATGTTACAAATATTTTTGGTAAGACTTGTTCTTTTAAGTATTTTTTACGCTTCTCGGAGAGAAAATGGGAAACCGTGAGCACTGTTGGTGAAATACCAGATATAAATATGTATATAACATTTTCCCTGTGATGCTACAATGTCTAAAAATGACCAACTCTTGAATGAATAGCACAATGCACAAACTGTACTACAAAATGCATAGTGATGCTTGCTGATAAAAGGAAATGCTTGGAAATGCTACATGGTCCATGCAAAGTTTCCAGGCACCTGGATGACTTCTCATAGACAATAAGGGATCTTTATGCATCTCTCTACTCTGGTAAATCTAGCCAGGAGAGCTAGGAGAGCTATGTGCCGTTGCTTTTTTTTTGTTGTGTTCTGTCTCTGAATTACCAAGATAGCTGTGTGTAATGGTTTGAAAACAAACCAGCGAGAGACTCCAAGTCAGAAATACAATTTAATAAGAAAAAAATAAAATAAAAGCAATAATACAAAGGAAAACCACAGACAGAGTCAGAATACAACCTGATACTCTGTAGTTAGGGTGGTGGTAGCAGTCCAGATGAAACAGTGGTCTCGTAGAAAAGATCTAGTAGCTCTTGTCCTCTGGAAATCTAGTGGGTAAGGCCCCCTGTGCTGTACTGAACTCCAGTTTATATCCAGGTGGGAGCACTTGGCTCCTCCCCCTGGGTGGAGCATCTCACAATGGGTTGATATCAGTCTATGAGTCATGCAGTGGGTCCTTGATGGTCCATTACACAGAAATAGCTCCTGGGGGGAGCTCTGTATGAGTCATGGGGCGAGGCATGGATGGGCCCATTAACAGGGAGGAGGACTCCTGCTGGGTGGGAAGGTGTTAACATCTCCCCTGACCTTGAACCTCTTTCCTTAGCTGTTATAGCCTGGGGTGTGAGGTCTGTCCTGGGCAGCTGCTACCCATGATTTTCTTAACAGCCCATGAGCACTGACATAGAGAGTATAGAATACACAGTTTTGGTTCTACCCACATAAGGATAAACTGGTCCCAGCCCCTGTAACCATGACACTGTGCTTCTCAAGAATAAAACAGTTCATTAGGTCCTCAGCTACTGATGTGGCCAAGACATTTCCATCTATCAGCAGATCTTGCAACACTGGAATAATTTTGTTCTGGATAAAGGTTTTGATCACACCCAGAACAGCACAAATACCAACGACGCTCATTGTCTATTTACTTCATTTGTTTTCCTTGCAAGAAACCTTTTGTGTTAGTTTTTTAAAGATGATCAGGCAGAAAATAAAGAACTGCAGAGGCAGTTTGGAGAAAAGCTTAAAGCAAGGTGTCTTGGTTTGGGGTAGAACAGAGCTGGTTCTGTTCAATGATTCTACTTTTGAACTAAAGCTTCTTCTAATTAACTGCATTCTCTGAATCTAACAGACTATTTTTGCAGACTGTCTCTCTCTAGCAGTGATAACGTTCCATGTTTAGAGTCGCTACCAAGGACTTGTGTGCAGACCCATGTCACTGCTAAAGCTTGTGTGCCATGCTAAGGGGGGCAGAAAGTACAGGCTGCACCTGCAAGGAGGAGCAGACAAGATAAGTGGCCCTAAAATTCACCAATGGGGTATTCCATTCCATAGCCATCATATACAGTGTAACAGCTGAAGGAGCACGAGGGTCAAGCCCTTCTGCCTCTCTTCTGCCTTCTTCCTCACTTTTGCTGCTCCTGCACTGGCCAGGATCCAAGGAGGACTTCATCCCTCCTGCCTTTGATCCCGAGCCCTGTATTTCGGAACTGAGTTCCAGAATCCAGTTCCTGTGCCCAGTTGCCCTCTGTGGCTGAGTCCAGCCTGGGATTTTTCCTCAGGGTCTAGCTCCCCAGCGGGGGGTGATGGTGACATATTGCCATCGGGGGGGAGTTGGGTTCCATACCAGTTTTGTATATATTCCATTTTATTATTTTTGTTACTATTCTTATTATTAGTAGTATTAAAGCTGTTCCACTTTTCTAATCGATAAGTCTCTCCCTTATTCCCTTTCTCTTTGTGGCGGGGGAAGAGAGGTTAGCAGAGAGCATCTGTTACAGGACTGGGGGCAGCCCTGACCCTGAACTGTGACACAAAGCTTTGAACACACATTTATCCTACATTTAGACACCAACTTGTATATGAATATATTCACTTCTTCTAGCTCCATGTATATTTAATTTCAAAACTGAACACATTAAACAAGAGACAGGAAAAGCACACCATTCAGTAACATGGTGAGCATATTAGGGGTCAGCAAAGGAGCATTCAAGAGCCTTCTCTATAGCAGGAAGAGATTAAATTTCAATCAGTGACATCACTGAGGAGTGGTGATGTCAGTGCCTTGTCAGTGACAAGTAATATCCTTCAGGGATCTGTACTTACCAGTACTATTTAATATCATCATCAGTGACACAGACAACAGGATTGAGTGCAACTGCAGAAAGTTTGCAGGATGACACCAAGCTGAGTAGTTGACACACAAGAGGGATGGGAGGCCACCCAGAGGGACCTGGACAAGCTTGAGAAGTGGGCCCATGTAAACCTCATGCAGTTCAACAAGGCCAAGTGCAAGGTCCTACAATTGGGTTGGGACAACCCTGGTCAATACAGTCAGGGGGATGAAGGGATTGAGAGCAGCCCTGTAGAGAAGGACTTGGCTCACAGCCCAGAAAGCCAACCATATCCTGGGCTGCATCAAAAGAAGAATAGCAACCACGTCAAGGGAGGTGATTCTGCTCCTTTACTCCACTCTGGTGAGACCCCACTTGGAGCACAGTCTCCAGCTCTGGAGTCCTCAGCACATGAAAGACATGGACATGTCAGAGTGGGTCTAGAGGAGGGCCATAAAAGTGGTCAGGAGAGGGCTGGATAACCTGACTTATTAAGAAAGGCTGAGAGTGTTTGGGTTGTTTAGCTTGGAGAAAAGAAGCCTTTGAGGAGACTTTATTGTGGTCTTCCAATACTTAAAGGGAGCTTATAAGAAAGATTGGGACAAACATTTTGTGGGGTCTGTAGTGACAGGACAAGGGGTAATGGTTTTAAACTAAAAGAGGGTAGATGCAGACTAGACATAAGGCGGAAACGTTTTTACACTGAAGGTGGTGCAACACTGGAACAGGTTGCTCAAATAGCTAGTTCATGCCCCATCTGCGGAAATATTTAAGGTCAGGTTGGATGGGCCTCTAAGCAACCTGATCTAGTCAAAGATGTCCCTGCTCATTGCAGGGAGGGTGGTCTAGAGATGCCTTGCAATTCAAAATATTCTATTATTCTATGATTAAAAATTAATCTCCCACCATATCAATGTCTCCCAAAAAATCTCCTGCTTGGCCATTTTTGTGGGAGTCTGGAGCAATTTGCCAAATTGTTAGGACAAGCAGGCACGTGGGTTCCTGATTTGAGAGAGCTTATATTCCTGACAGCAAGTTTGTGATATACACAGTAAGGTTCACTGCCAGGGGTTGAACTTCATGTGTACAGTAGGTTTTCCCAGCAAAAACTGTTCCCCTAATTATTAGTTGCCTACAGGTCCAGACAACAAGTAAACAGTGTTTTTATGGATTTATTTATTTAAAAAAAAAAAAAAAAAAAGAGAAATGGGAGTTAGGCACAAAACTCCTGTATTGAGTCAGACTTCTTAATAGCACTTTTTGGTTAATGCAGTGCTGTGATCTTGCAATATAAAGTAGCAAACCAGACAGCATATTAACTAAAGATGTTTAAAATCAACAGAAAGATGGCCTGGATTTTTCTTTTTCCTTCTGTTTTCAGTTAAAAGCCCAGGTCTTACAATTTATTTGATTTGCAAGCTATATGCACATATATATTATTGTCTTTCTGTCTTAGTGGCATCTCTCTTTCTAAATCTAATTATCCACATTGGGGGTTCTATGCATTATTTGTATTAGGAAAACAAATTGATGATGAGGTAAAATATATTTCATTTGGGTTCTTTTTTATTTGCAATCACTGCTGGAATTCTGTCTTCTCTAACCCAGGAAGACACACTTTCCCCCAGACTTTAAATCATTATTTAGCCAAAGTTTAGGCTAAAACCCTTTCTTTCTAGAACTTTCTCAGCACCATATTCTCAGTGTTTGTCTAGTATGCACCTGGTGATTCCTTACTGATTTGATTCCTTACTATATTGTTTTTGTTGCAGTTCTTGTTGCTGCTACAGCTATTCAGAAAACAGTTACTGAATCTGCCTGTCTGCATAATAGGACTGTTCTAAAGAAACCCTCATAAATATGTTCATTCCTCTGGAATTTTTCAGTTTCTTGTATGCAACCATTACTGTAAACCTTTTCTGATGCATTCTGATGAAATAGCACTTTTGCCTGTACAAAGAACAAACGGCTCAGTATGATATATATTCTTTCTTTGGTGATAATGGTGAAGCTGTCCCTGATGGTATAGAGTCTACATCTTGGCCTTCAGAGGTCTAAAGAGGATGTAAGTCCTTCTAGCAGGACAAGTGGGATGTGAGTTTTACAAAAAATCCAGGTTTGATGTGTATTACTTTTCAAAACTATGGGTTTATTCCCGCTGGTTTTGCCTGGGAAGATAAAACTCGCAGTGGGACCCCAGTAATACCTCCAGGGTGATCTTCTTCAGCAAACAGGACAGTGGTGATTAAAGGAGGGATGGGCAACGATTGCTTTCTTCCAATATAAAAGGTTTTAATAACATGAAAAAAACAAAACCACCTGAGGCAGGCACTGAAAACAGCACCCACCCCAGGGGGAGAAGCGAAAGAGCATGTGGCCTTGGGGCCAGGGGTTTTTAACAGGTTGGGAGTTGGGTTTACAAAGGCATTGTCCTGTAAGGGTACAGAGGTGGGATACCTACAGGTGTCCAATGGGTGTTAGGGGATTGGTCTTGTGGTGGCTAAGCCAACCACGACCTGGGAAAGATGGAACAATCTAGATGTGTGCCCATGTTTGGGGACAAAGAGGTAACAGAAACCTCTGTCCCCAGGAGGTACACTGCAACAGATGTGTAGTTTGTATAAAGTTCTTCTGATTTTTGGTTTCCTTCCCCACTCTTCACACTCTTTTAGATGACCAGACTATACGTAAAGCTCATTCTTCTGTACCAAAATTTACAGATGCTGAGGCATCCTGGTGCGTGGCCCCTGAAAAAACATTGTCTGTATATCCAGATGCATAGTGGCATTTTACTTCACACAGCTGAGTCTGGTGCCTGATATTTCGGTGCAGAAGTGCACTTTCCAGCATTACAAGGAAAAAGTAATAAACATCAGCCAATATGGAGCATAACAATTTTTGCATATCACAGTGCATAAGTAACAGAGTACATACAGCATCCTGCACAACAGGTTAGTTTCAGACTTTAGGGACATTATAACTAAAACTGAGAACAACAAGAAGCGGTGTGTTACTTGCACGGCATTTTTTCTCTTGGGCCCATGAAATTTGGAAGCATTTATAGTCAGTCTAAAGCCAACTGGACTCTCATGAATTTTAACCTCAGCCTCTCAGTTTCTGGAAATGAAAATATAGAAAACCTCTGCAAGCTGGTACAGCAGTCCTGTGAAGACTGGAAGCTGGTTAATCCTGCCACTAATTAGCTCAATGTACCGAATTATTTTAAATAAATGAAACACTGTTCTTACCAGCTTGAAAACAAACAAAAGAAAAACCACACACAAAAACCAGGCTAGAAAACTTTGTTGAAAATCCAACAAAAAACCTACATATCTGATGCCTAGTCTTGCTGGAAAGCAAAATGAGTGGTCACAAGCTTTTGAATACTGCTTTGCAAAGAGAAGTCTCATACAGCTGGTCTGAATCCCCAATAAAATACCTGTCCTGATACCTCTAGTCATGCCTGCACATTCTGGACTTTTGTGGAGCTCCTGTGTGCACACCCAGCTTTTTCTCATGGCTGTCACAGCAGGAGCAGGCCAGTTTAGCATCCTCTTGCCAGCTACCAACGGGTGGAGGCAGCAGGGGATGCAGGCCCCAATCGACCTCTTCTGGGCAACAGCTTTTGCAGGACCGAGGCCAGCTTCTGGCAGAGGCTGAGGTCCCGGCCGGCCCCTGCCGCCCGCGGGACTCGCGGCACCGCCCGGGCGACTGGTGTGGGTTCC
>NW_008588838.1:2500-23766 GCF_000691845.1 Merops nubicus
TAGGAGGCAGATCAAACCCTCCACATCAAATACCTCACACCCATCTGCCTGCTCTTGAACTTCTCTGCTAGAACGGTTGTGAAAACAAACACTAAAGGGCTTAAACTAGAAGTAAACATTTTCAAAATGCTTTACAAAGTATTTTCCTGGGCAGGCAGCATCACCAGAGGGAGGGAGCGACGTGGCCGAGCACGTGGGATGTGAGGGACCATCAGAGGTGCTCAGGGTATGGGCAGGATCGAGCCCCTCACCATTGCTAGCCACGAGGGCTATTTACTCTTTAGTGGTTTCCAATTATGTGTTTTTTCTGTGGTCCTTCTGACCTCAAACACAACAGAGCGAGGCACTTGCAAATCGAGTCTGAATATTTTATTTCGGGATTCTTTTAGCTTGCATAATCATTTGGGTTATGTTTATATTTGCCTTTGTTTTTATAGCATGTGGCACCAAGCAAGTTCAAGTAAATGGCTTAATCACATAAAAAAAAAAAAAAAGAAACAAACAACTTTTCCTTAAAAAAAAACCCCAACGTCCCAATCTTATTATGAAACTCAGAGGGGAAAAAAAAAATAAAAATAGGCTTTTTACCTACCCCAAATAAACACTTTTTTTGTTATTAATAATAAAATTATTAAAGCTGCTTTTTAACTACTTTTCACATTAACATCTCCAAAGGAAAAAAAAATATACTCTACAAGAACACTGCCCCTGTCATCATTTGAGAACTGAGGGAGTTTTTTTGCTCTGCCAAAGTGGCATGCCATATTTTATAGACTCAACCCTATCCTTGGGTGTCCTCTTACCATTTCCACTGGATCTCTGATGCGTTCCCATCCCTAAATTTTGCATGTGCATAATTCTTACATCACAGGAGGCATTGCACAGAGCTGTGACAGTGCACAAGCAAAACAAAACTAGGCAAGTTCACACTTCCAGGCTGCAGTGATGAATGAACCGCTGAGGATCTGGGCCTTGTTTTGGCCTGATTTAGAAAGATATTGTGCTAAAACTGATAAAATGCTGCCTGATGATGAACTCGGTTTGGAGCCGGCTGCTTGTCCGCAGGGGAGGAGAGCTGGGAGCAGTTTGAGCATGGCCCTAGAAAACCCATCAGAACAATCCCATAAACAATGGAGTGAGAGGACCATTGGACGTGATGACGGGCTGGGCGAGAGCCTTGAAGTCAATGGGAAGCTTGGCATTGATTTTAATTAGGCCAGGACTTCAGCCAGTGAGCTTTGGGCTTTTAACAGCCCATTTGGAAAGAGGCCAACCCCAGGAAGAAAGAGGCTGACCAGCAGGAAGAGGAAGCTCCTGGGTTTCCCTGTGGCAGCAGCTTCCTTTCTCCTGGCTCTCAAAAAGTGACAAACCTCACGCCTCAGCTCAGCACAAGTGGTGGGGCAGGAACCCAAATCCCAACAAACCAAACCAGGTATCAATTTTTTTCCTCCTTTGCATGATGTCTGGAATGAGATGCACCTAGAGGAGGCAGGCTAGGAGAGCAGTTTTGCCAAAATTTTCTGCAAATGCTCAGAAGCAGAGAGCAAAGAATCACAAAATCAAGTGGCTGATTTGAATGATGGAAATCAGGGTCACAACATGGTGGGGGCTGGAAGGAACCTCCAGAGATCATCTACTCCATACACCCTGCTAAAGTGAGGTCATCTAAAATGGGTTACCCAGGATCACAGAAGGATCTAAAAGGGTTTTGGGAAAAGTCCCCAGAGGAGGCTCCACAAGCTCTCTGGGCAGGCTGTTCATGGGCTCTAGCATCCTCAATGGAAAAAGAAAGTTTTTCTTATGTTCAGGTGGATCTTCCTGGGTTCCAGTTTTTGCCTGTTGCTTCTTGTCCTGTCACTGGGCACCACTTGGAAGAATCTGGCCATATCCTCTTGACCCTACCCCTTAGATATCGAAAAGCATTGACCAGATCCTCTCTCAGTCTTGTCTTCTCCAGGATAAACAGCCCCAGGGCTCTCAGCTTTTTCTTATAAGAGAGATGCTCCAGTCCCCTCATCATCTTTGTAGCCTCCTCTGGACTCTCTCCAGTAGTTCCTCACCTCTCTTGAAATCAGGAGCCCAGAAATGGACACAACACTCCTATGGAAATGCTTAGATATCACTATGGAAAGGCTTTAAAGCTATTTGTCTGTGATTAAAAACCACCTCACACAGCCACACCTGGAGAACCAGCACATCAGACACTGAAGGATTAGTAGTTCTTCCTAACTCTAACATCCTCTGTTTTTGTTTTTTTTTTTTCTCCTAGAGTTATTGCTGAGTGCTGGAGTTTGAATTTCAGGGACACAGTAGGCTCCTGAGATAATGCTTAAGTGGTAAATTCACTTGCCTGCTTAATGCATCTTCTGAAGAAGGGGAAACATTGCTAAACAGGGGGAAGAGAAGAAATCTTGCTGAAAACACAGAGGATAAGAGTGCTGACTACTTTATCAGATACAAAAGGTACAGGAATCACTAAGTAGGTTTACAAGAACAAATTAATCAATAAGATAAAAAGAGAAATCAAACCGAGGAGGATCCTTTGGTGTTGGGATTAGTTCAATGCCTCCTACAGTCAAAAAATTCTTCTTAGTTCTAATCCTTCTGGGCATACTGGGTGTGCACGTGGTGGCTGCAGCCCTCCTTCCACTGCCCACGGAGGGAGATAAGGCACCAAAGCTTTGTATTTATTTTGGCAAACACCTTTCCCCTCAACGTGAGAGCACATTAATTGGGGAATGTTATTCCTGTTGACTTTTCATTTGATCTTTAGAGATTTGGAAGCATTTATCATGATCGTAACAACAACATCAACAATCATCACCATCACCTAAGGTTTTATAGGCCCACACCAAAGCATTAGTTTACATTTTAGTCATCATTAAAACCATGTCATCAGACTAGAGGAAGTCTGAAGAAGGTGAGATAGACTGGAATTAGAAAAATAATGCATTATAAGCAAATTTCCATGTACACCCAACTAACACTGCACATTGGACATACAGCACTTCAGGAAAGAAAGAATTGTTCAAGAGCTAGTTAAACCAATAGAGACTTGCTGCTAAAAGATGCCCGAAATCCCTGGGAAAAACTCCCCAAAGAGTTTTCCAGTGGAAATTCTTGTTGAATACATGCTTAAAAAATGAAACCTTTAATCTCCATTTCATTAGTTAGGAACGGTTACATCACTTTTTGTCTGAAGACCTCTAACAGGAGGGATTAAAGCAGGGATTAAAGTAATATTTAGGGACGTTTGCTGAGGTGATATCATAAGCACATCATCTGATGAACTAAAGCAGCTTTTATATATATGTATATAGTAAATATATACACATATGTACCCATCTATGGGTGCATCTTATATACATCAACCAATCTCCCAGCTCCTGCTGCATTTCTTTTCAGCTTGCCACTGGAAATATTCAGCACCACCGAAGCTGGAAGTCGTAACAACTTGCAAGGCAAAAGGCAAAACTCAAGTCTTCTGAGCTAATCACAAGACCTAAATCCTTGGACATAAGGGATAAAAACACATCAAAGAGCACATGCCAAAGGAGATGACGTAAGTCATCTCCATTATTGGCATTTTATGAAACACTGAAAGCAGCCTTAAGTAAACAAGAGGCTGGCAGAAACACGTTAATTTAATAGAGGTGTCATTTTTGAAGATGAGCACTTGTACTCTAGACAGACGTATTAGGGTATTTTTGCAAGCCTGAGAGGCTCACCAGTAATTGCACAGTCTCCTCTGCAGACTTCACTGCATTTAAAAATTCTCCAATTTCTTGCCAGCAGTTTTAATTTCTCTAGCCACACCAAATGCACCGACATACAATGAGGTTTTGGTGGGAAATGTGTAGATCTCCAGTGCTCTGCTTCGAGTAAATAAGACATCACTGACCTTCACAGTCCCAAAAAGAACCAATATCATCACCTGCAAGAACCATCTTCAGCAGCATCACTTAACTTGAGTTGGAACATTTTAAATATTTTCAGCAAGGCAAATCCTTGCAAGCAAAAACCATCCACATAGAGTAGATGCAGAGAATAAGCATACACCAAACCACACTGTGGAATAACTCCATAGAACACTTACAGGAAGGGATCTCCAGCACCTCACCACTTAAAGAAGGGTGGGAACCAAGTGTTGCCCGTCAGAGTTTTGCAAGAGTTTTACTCCTCTGAACCCTATCTGCCCCATTGCACTGTAAATATTGATGTTGTAAAAGGAAGTTACAACTAATAAAGATGTTTTTCTCTTCTCACTTTTTTTTTTTCCATGTGTGTTTTAAAGATTGTCTGAAAATCACTTTTTTTTTTTTGTAGTGAACAGAAGCAGATCAAGTATTTTAATTACTCTTGGGTCGTTTGCACTCATAATTTCATACCCACATATCTTTAATATTTATAGCAGACATTGAGAAAAAAAAAAATAACATATGTAGTGATTTTCACCAAGTAACTCCAAACTCTTCCTGAATACAAAGATGTAATTTGTCACCATTTGTACAATCTGCTAAAAATCCAGCTAGTAATTCATGTGAAGATTTTAATTAAAACACAAACGCCTTGCACACTTCAAATTGTAATATCCTGTACGTGCATTTTAACTACTGTCTGATCAGAGGGTGCTCTGTAAAAAAGGTGCATTCTCACATCTGAAGAAGTTCTGTGTAATTAGATGAAGACAAAAAAAAATGTATGTTAAGACGACCCTAAAATAGCAACTTGAATGAAAAGCGTGCAAAATAGAAATATTTAAACAACAACAAATGGTGAGACCAAAGATAAAGTCAGAACCTAAAGCTAAATGCTATTAACAAGGCAGCACTTCCTTATGTTTTAAAGAAAAGTTCATATTCTTTGGAGAATTCTGTGAGGAGTTTTTCAGAAAGGAATCCATAAAACAGGAAATTTACCGTAAAATTGGAACGGCACCTCACATGGGATCTGGTGGTTGTTTTACAGCAACTGCATGTGTTTGCTGGTTCAATGAATAAAAAAAAAAAAAAAGAAATCAGTTATTATTATGATGCATAGGGGAGAAAATCAGCCTCAAAATATATATATTTTTTCCTCAATACTTCCTAACTAACATGTCCTCATTGTCTTAAGAGCCTTTGATGTTAATGAGAGGTTAAGGCAGTCATTTTTTGGAGACTTGCATTTGTGTGTGTGTGTATATTAACAGTCTTTGCTGGTTCCAGAAAGCCATCTGCCAAAGGTGACATTTTGCCCTCAGATGCCTACCCACAGCTCCAATTAAAGTCAAGGGGAGTTGTGTGCACATATCTGAGGGATAGCTGGCCCCAAAATCTATTTCTCAAGTTGCTGAAAATCTCCCTGGAACAAAATGAAAGTGATAATAGGAACAGAATATAATAAAATAACTGCTCTCTCTGGAGACCCCAAGACCACATCCTTTGTTTCTGTGAAACATTCCTTGGTAACTTTTCAGCTCTGTCACTTTTTATTGCCCAAGCTCTACAGTATTCCTGTCCCCATCATCATCACTCCTTTTTTTTATCACTGTAATTTGCCAATAATCTCTGCATCTTAACAAGCAGCCCCAAAGCTTTCTCCAGACCCTTTTTCAGAAAGGGAAGATTTATGTGAAGAGGAGGCACATTTGACAAACTTATGCTCAGCAACAGTTCCTAGGAAATATGGATGACTTCTTCTCCCCCCACCCCCCTCACTGTTGCTGTTTTCTGTTTTATCAAAAACCATGATTCACAATTTCTGGAAACTGGGGCCAAGTGGGGTGAAAGGAACTATTAATAACCTAAAAATATACATGCCTGAGTCCTGTTACCAATGTGTGTTGAGCATTGCTAAGAACTTCTCAGAGATGCTTCATGTTTTCCCAAGCCATCCAGGAGAACTTTTGGCTAAGACTTGATAGGAACATTTGCTTATTTGAAGTTAGATTAATGGTGCCATCCGCAATATAAATAAATACTGATACTCAACGCTACAAGAGTTATCTCCTGTGCCCCTGTTTTTGCAAAGGCTTGGGTAATACCCAGTGCATATGCACATTTCTACTTAACAAAATTAGACAGCAGTCTCTGAGCAAATGTTTCTTATAAATAAATAGGTTTTATCTTTGATTTAAACCCAGGTTAGATAAAATTCATCTTGGGAAAACAAAAAAAATGGTAAGAAATGGTTACATTCTTGAATCAGTTTGTGTAATCTGGCTGTATTTGTGGCTTCTATTTTTCTGGGAAGGAGGTCTCAAATAGTGTCAGTGTATTTCTTGTATTCTCTAGTCCTAAGGGAAAGTTGACCTTATTTTCATTTTCCCACTGCCTGAACCTTTGGTTTGCTGCAGAATTCCAGGAAGAACTTCCTGCAGGAGAACAATATCTGGCACCCATCGAGCTGACTAAGAGAAGGAGCAGTATACTAAAGGGTAGGTCAGCTTCAAGTAAATAAGGTAAATCATTGTTATCCTGGATACACGACCTCCAAGGCAAAGCTGTAACACCTTTCAGGAAGCTGAGAAGAGTGAGGTGAAAGCTGCTGCTCTCTCAGTAACAGTAAACAGACAGAGGGTCATTCTGCTATAAAGCCTGTTGCACTTTTAGTGCACATCTTTATTCTATTAAAAAGAAGGCATCAAAAGCATTTCCACTTCAGGCTTGGGACAGAGAGTTTGCTTGCTTTAATTATTTATTTTTCTCCCCCCAAGGAGGCGTTTTCATGAATATTTTTACTAAATACACATACTTTTTGGTGCTATAGGGGGGCGATTAAAATAATGCAAGCAATAAAATTGAAAAGGGCTATGGGCAGGTCTCATCATCATTTAAGTACTGATCATTTAAGCCCTCTCTTTTACTCCCCTCTTCCACAGCTTTAATCCAATTTGGCAACTGGGATCTAAGAAACTTTCCATGATGAAACAGATGTAAAAGTTCCTCTAGTCTTTGAGAGTCTTCCCACCTTCCTTTGATTGCAGCTTGTGGATTTCCAGAGTTAAAGATAAACTTTTAATGGATGGGTTGAGCCATTCCTGGCCCAAGGGCTTGGTAAAAAGGAACGGATGCATCTGTTTCAGCAGCAAGCACAACCCTGATGGATAACTCCACTGGCTCCATAGAAAAGTATGGACAACATCATCTCCTCTATCCAGAGCGGCCGTTTCCTAAACGAATTTCTGCTCCAGCATCTCAGCTGTGACCACAGGCACTGGATTAACATGAGCCTACTGTATTCCCTGATCTTCTTGGCTCACTCCTTCATTAGCTCAGTCTCTATCCAACTCAGGAATGGGTTTTGTGCAGCAGAGCATTCCTAATAAACACCAACATCACACTGAAAACCACTTTCAGCGTTGACACTGTCCTTAAATTCTGTGGTTAATGTGGACTCTAATTTCAGCGCTTTTGCAGCAGCTGAGAATTCAGTGCCTAAAAGTGTAAATCCAGAAAGGATTCAACGAAATTCAAAAAACAGAGCCTCTTCTCTGAGGCAAACAGGCATATGGTTTAAAATATTTCAGACTTCTAGCTGTACCTGTGAAACAGAAGCCTAAGCAGCTCACAGGGCTGAGTGCTGGTTAACTAGACTAGTGAAAAAGCTTCACTACACTTAAATTAGAAGACTTTGAGAGCAACACGTTCCTCAGAGTTGACATTGGCAATCAGATGAAGACACATCTCACCGCTGGGGCAATTATCCCAAACTCAGTTTGGGATGGTACAAGTGATCTGTAGAGAGCAGTTGCCCTTGAGATGAAGGGAGCAGCGAGGCAAAAGAGACGGATGTCTAACAACCACATGTTTCTTGAGGGAAAAGTAGGTTCTGGCAGAGCTCCAGCAAGGATACAGCAGGCAGCTGTATCTCACGCTGAAAATGCAGCAACCACCTTCTGCAAGAGGATGAAAAGGGGCTTCTTGTCCATGTAGAACTCCTTGCTACCCACAGTCGTGCCCCGGGTGCGACTTTACACCCCTGTTTTATTATTCTCACTAGGGAGGAGCATGTTTCTGTAAATGCATTAGAAGTGTAAATATATTAATGCAATACTTTCTCCCAATTAAATAATTTATAGACTCCCTTTCTAACTGAAGCATGAAAGAATATGGGGCTTTCTACTAATATTTGAGATGGCAGTGGTTCAAGCACTGCCACTTCAGGGAGTCGAGAAGTTGTAGGTAAAACAGGAGCGTGGGTTCAGTGGGAGTCACGTTATCCAGCATCCCTGTGTGACATTGTACCAGTGCAGATACCTGTGGCCTTTGCTGTATCACACCAGTGAAAAGCAACTTCTGTAACACATACTAAATTTTTAGTGCTTTCCCCTAAGTGTGAAATAGGAAAAGAGAGATATTCCATAGTGCAATATTAAAAATGTATTTTTCCTCCGACGTTTGTGAGAACCTGCAGATCAGACCTCTACAACTGCTCTCCCCAGGCAGGAAAAATCATTTCCTGTCTCTTTTCCCATGAATTTTGCTGCAATTTGCAGGACTTTGTGGGAAATTTGCCACAAATTGTGGGACGCTTCGGTCCTCTATGGGAGTTTGCAGTTGTGTGCTGCTGCAGCCTGAAGACCTCACCGAGATATAGGTTTCATATGGTGTGATTTAAATGCAGAACTTCTTGTGGGGATAGAGAATGGCCTTGTTTGTTCCAAATCACTGGGAATGACGTATTAACTCTACATTCACAGAGGTCTGGAATCAGCTGGACAGTCAGGAGCCTCATTCATGAGCTATAGGTCAAGGGTAATTAAGAAGGAAAAGTGAACCGTCTCCACAAGAAAATTATGGATCAGACAGAGAAGAAAGCTTGAGGAGAAAGAAAAAAAAAAAACAAAAACACACCAAACACTACATATATTTCATTCATGCGCTATAGGTCAAGGGTAATTAAGGAGAAGGAAAAGTGAACCTTCTCCACAAGAAAATTATGGATCAGACAGAGAAGAAAGCTTGAGGAGAAAGAAAAAACAAAAACAAAAACACACCAAACACTACATAGATTATTCAGAACAACAGTTAATACTTGGACCTCACTTCTTCCCTGCATTTCACAAAAATCAACTATGGCTTATCTGCCTGGTAGCTGTTGAGCAAATATTGCAGCTTGTGGGGTGCATCTCAGCTTTTTGAGTGAACTGTACAATGTATAATCCAAAATAACTCTGCTGAACATAAAACAGGAAAGCAGGCTCCTTAAATACTCTTTAAAAAGTCTTGTCTCCAAGACCTAAGTACCTAAACTGTACTTTCATCTGTCTGGGAACTCCTCTAACCCAACAGTTTTTAGGTACATATTTCCCTAGGTCAAAGGTACTAATTGTGTAAGACAGGACTTTTTCACTTCAGGTTTTTCAAAACTTTAAGATATATTTAGCTTCTTAAAATGATGCTGGCTTTTCATTTTCAGAAAAGTAGTTACCTTCCCCTTGGTGCCTCTACTTCAAAGTGCCATGAAAAAAAGTAGAAATTCCCAGTGTTTTCTAGTAGATATCAGGGATTTTACCACTCAAACCACAGGACTTCACCTTCAACAATAGTTTTGTGATACACTTACATTTATTCTTCTTATGGCCACAGTTTGAATTTGTCTAAGGAGGAATCTGGTTATAAATAGATTTTAGTGTCAGTTTTTTTTCCCCTTGCTGATTTCTGTTATGCCAAAGCAAGTGACCAAAAATAAAAAAGAGTGGAAAGATTGGTTCTATTTGTGAACTTTGAAGAATTTTTTTTTTTTTTTTTATAAAAGAAATGGATACCTGCTACCATCTGAAGAAAAAACTGAGCCCCTCACCTCTGCTCCAGGGTGAGCACATGATGAGCACTAAGCACCGTGGCAGTTCTAACCACTGTCAATAGAGCATGCTGGAATTCATTCATTTCTACAGAGAGGTCAGAAAAACAGTTCAGAGCCTCATAGTGTTTGTTATATAACAATTATTCAATGCAAATTTCTCATCATTCAGATAAGTTTGAAAACATGCAAAGTCCTGTGATTTTTGATGAGCACTTTGGCTCAACCAGTTTGAGGAAAGTTCCCACTGTTTCCCAAGAAGCCCCTCAAGGCCCACACTTGACATTCAGCTTTGAGTTTGGGTGGGTTTTCTTTCTTTTACCACAGTTTTGCAGAGGACTTTTACACCGTGTGCTTTTTTTTTCCCTCCCATCTCCAGCAAAAGCCCCTGATCTGGTACTTAACAAGACAGACAGTTAATAATTCATCTGCTCACGTTAAACCAGGTAATGCCATGAAATGCTGGAACCTGCTTTTCAGTTAATTTTTAAATAGTGCTTCTGAATGCTGAGGGGCCTGTGAGCACCTCAACAGTATGTAATATTAACGCATAAAAAGCTACATTTATATAACATTTATGTGACAAATCAACAAAAGCACAAAAATCCAAGAGGCAAACGCTCCATCCGTAACATGTTCATGGACTTTTTGCTGTGATGTCCACGAGGCACAGAAAATAACACAGGACAAATGAATAACACTTGGGCCAGGCACTTAAGACAACAATTTGTTTAATAATTTTTTTAAGAGGAAAAAAAAATAAAAATTGGGAAAACTTAGCACATTCATTGGGGAACTCCAGAAACATGGCTTTGAGTGAGGTGTGGGCAGAAGTTTCTGTCCCCAAGAAACCCCACTGCATCAGTATGGCTGTACAGAGCTATCAACTGGTTCCTCTTGCACCTCAGGACCTCCAAATGCACCACTTCACATCTCTAACAACCCACGGGTACGTTCTCTAGAACCCAGATCACAAGGCCCAATATGTGGTTAATCCAGTAGTCAGTGTTTCTTGGCTTGGATTTGTCATTCTCATCTATATTTAGGACTTCTAAGAGACTGCAGCTTCCCTGGGCCAATATGTTTAGTTGATTTAAATAGGAAAATATTTTCTAAATTATTTCTCAGATCCTTTTGAGATTTTTTTTTTCAATTTCAGCTTCATAAGTGCTTTCATTTTTTGTGAATTTATTGCTTTGCTATCTTTTAAGCATGTATTGAAAATATTCTCAGCCTATGTTATCATATACTCAGCCTCAGAGAGAGTCTTAAAAGATCCCAGTACATGGTAACAATTACTCTAAACCAGTTACCAACTTCAGTGAAGTTTCACCAAAGCATAATTTCATAAACAATCTTTGGAGCATCAATTGTTAAATATTAAGACTCTGGGGTATGAAAGGGATTGGAGCTTTTGTTCCAGTGTTTTATTTTTTTCAGATATGTTTGGTTTTAATAGGTTAACCTACAGAACTTATTTGGAGTTTGCCAGAGAAATACAAGTGTTCTTTTAAATTTTCATTTAAAAAGAAAATTAAAAATAAACCCCCAATCAAATTAAGGGAAAAAAAAAAAAATAAACCACACCACTACAACACACCACAAACCAAAACCAGTAAAATATGCTCTCTTCATCTCATAATAATTCATTCTATGAGCAAGCCCTGCTAAGCCAGATGGAAATATTTTGCCCAAAACACAACTGCTGTAGCAGTCTTCCAGGAGTGCCACAGCTACCTGAACTATGGGTATTTCCAGCCAGATGGCCCCTCCAGCCACCCAAGCAGAAGTACCGTTACCATGGAACCTTTATTTTGATAAAGCAGCATCTGGTAAAAGCCTCACTCAGGTGGAATTTCAAGGGAAACTTCAGTGGGTGCTCTAAGAGTGCCAGGTGCTTCAAGAAGAGTGTGGCCAGCAGGTCAGGGGATGTTCTCATCCTTTGCCTTAGTGAAGCCACATCTGGAGAACTGTGTCCAGTTCCAGATGACTCAGTTCAGGAGAGACAAGGAACTACTGGAGAGAGTCCAGAGAAGGCTACAAAGAGGGAACTGAAACATCTCTCTTACAAGGAAAGGCTGAGAGCCCTGGGGCTGCTTAGCCCAGAGAAGAGAAGACTGAGAGGAGACCTTCTGAATGCTGATCAAGAGCTAAAGGGCAGGGATCAAAAGGATGAGGCCAGATTCTTTCCAGTGGTTCTCAATGATAGAACAAGGGGCAACAGACACAAATTGGAACCCAGAAGGTTCTAATCTGAACGTGAGGAATATTTCTTCCCTCTGAGGATGTAGATCCCGTGGACCAGGCTGCCCAGAGAGGTTATGGAATCTCATTCTCTGGAGAGATTCCAAACACTCCTGGACATGGTTCTGGGCAAACTGATGTTGCAAGTGTTTGGAGTCCTCTTAACACCAATTGACATTTGTCCTCCTCCCCCCCCCCAGTGGAAAAAATGTCATTTTCATATATTTGCCATCTTTCAAATTCAAAGAAGGTGCATACTTTGAAAATGAAATCCTGCCTGAAGGTGCCCACTCAGCTCTACCTATGAGGCCTTAGCCAGGGCCACTGTCATAAACTGTCATTCAAACGATACCAAATTTGCATAGCATGCTAATGCATGGTAATATATGTAATATAACTCAGCAAAAGGCTGAATGAGATGAAATTATTTCCCTGGCTTGGCACCGCCCAGCTGAGGGTGTTGTCATCACACAAATTAGGATGACTTGAATGTCTCTCTTTAAAGGTATTAGGGTAACAATAATGACAGTTCACTCTAATGTGACCTGCTTCATTTCATAACATTTAACACAACTGAATTAGAAGTGAAAAATCTGTTACCACTGCAAATAAAAGCCACAATGTACCTCAGATTATTTTAGGACTACCTTTTTATTTAAAATAAAAGTAACACATTCTTTCAACTGGGAGAGAGATCGAGTTCTTTGAACAAGCAGAAAATGAATTAGAAAAATCAAAGTTCCATCAACTTTTAAAACCCAAAAAAAAATATTTGAATAATTTTAATTTTAAAATGAAGGATTTGTAGTGTCAATATATCACAGCTTGTTTTATGCTGCAACAATTTCTCACTTTCTTCTGTTTCTTAAAACCTGTCATTTCTCATACACTTTGTAAATGGAATAGGACTATGGAGGTGTGTGGAGCAGTAGAGCTTTCACTCTTTTCTTTTTGACAATGTCCATTAAATATCACTTGTGTATTAAAACTCCTTTTGTATCCTTTGTATGCAGGATCTAGTTTAAAGCAGACATTATTCACAGCGTTATCTGCCTGAAAAGTTAATATTCTAAGAAGGTGTGGAGAAGAGGAATCAACCTCCCTCTACAACAACAAAACCACCCATCACCAAAGTATGCAAACAATGTCAAGGTTGAAAAGAATCATCTTTGTAGCTATTCCTAGAGATCAAAATAAGGACACTGTACAGAGCTAGGTCCTAAACCTACATGAATTCATATTACTTCAAACATGAGTTAGAGTGAGTCAAGCAGTTGTGAACATGGCCCATGACAGATAACAACAAGGGACAAAACTGAGTGTCCTGTACAATGGGTTTAACCTGTCAGAGTGCCTTTTATCTCTCAGCTACTCCTTCCCAGCAGTGGGGGAAAGAAAATGCTCTGCTGCACCATACTTCAGGTAGGGAATAAAATTTTGGCCCTTGGTGTCATTAAAGATGACCTAACACTTTTTTGCTGGAACGACTTGATAGTCCTGTTATGTCAAAGCCAACAATCAGTGCACAAGTACAAGAGTGTTATTACAGTACAACTGTTAAATTTGATTGATATTGATGAAGTTGGTAAATATTTTTTTCTTAAAATTGTTGTTTTGAAAAGGTGAAATAGTGATAGAGGATAAATTACACAACCTTCTCTTGAACTATCTCCTAATGCCATGCAACAATACCAGTGTTAAAATGTATTTTATTGAGAAATTTAAAATGTATTTTCATGAGAAATTATAAGTGAGGGATGTTGTAGAATGGAGCAGATGAATGCACTGCATTACCATACTATGGCTTCCCTGCCTCCTCTTCCCCCAGCTTTCTTACCCTTAAAAGCTGAGGGAGAGACCCTAGCACCAGAGTGGATGGACTCCAAGTTTACACAACTGGCTTCAGCTTTTTCTACCCCAAGTTCAAGCCAAAACTGGAATGGAAGTGTACCCTAGCCAAAACTATGGCTTTTGGAGCCAAAACAATAATTCAAACCCAAATCAGACATATCTGAAACTTAAAGTACATTGGACTTTTTAATATAAAGGAAATTTACTTTGCACCCTATGTTTGGGGTTTATGTTCCTGCCTTCACACATCCAGCAAGAGATTTTCCAAGTACAAAGGGCAGTTGAGTGCTCAACACCATTGATCTGCAGCAGAAATAGGCCACCTAGCTAAACCCCCTGCATTTAAATATCCCTTGCCTAAACCTGAAAACGATGACTACTCTTCCTCCTTTCTCATCATAAGCTTCTTATCCCAAAAGAGAAACATCAAAAGAGAAAGACTTTAAAACACTAAACAAACACAAACCGTTAGACTTGCTTTTTTTTTAATAAGGAAAAGCAAATTTAAGACAAAGCCAAGTATTTCACCAACCAAGGAAAATAGGATGGTGTTAAGCTCTAGGTCAGGATGTTAATGGTGTTAGAACAAGTCCTAGGGCTAAGGTTAATGATGGTATCTTCCATCATAATCCTAAATGTAAAATACTTGCTATTATTAGAATCTTTTATTCCTAATCCTGTTAAATTTCTACTCTCACAGTGACTTGGAGAGTCGGAGAAGTAGAGCACAGGTCAAAAAACTCTTCTGTATTAGAAATTTCTAATTCAAATGGAGGTTGTTCCTTTCTCTAAGTTAATTTTTATTTAATCTACATTTTTTTTTTAATTTTCTCTTTAATCAAAACTAAAATATTTACCAAGAATAGAAAGTCAGTAAGAAAACACTGAGATTTTAAGTCTTTGACTGTAGCCTTTAATAAAAATGAGGGGACATGAAACAGAGGACGAGGACCCTTCAGTGAGCACTCACCACGCTGAAGTCACAGTCTTGTTGACTGCATTAGTCCCTGGTTCTGACCCAGTATGCTCTAGTTTCTAGAAATATGTATTAAATCCTCATAAACAAAGCTTCTCCATAGTAACCCATGATGCAATGCATCTTAAGACCAAAGACAAGACCTATGACACAATCTGGACACTACTGAATCCCTTCAGCCTCCCACCCCTGGCAACCTTGGGATGTTGGAGGTTAGCAGGCACCCAGCAAGTGATCTACATTGGAAATAGAGGATTCATCCTTCAGAGTCTGAAGCATGTCCTCTAAATTCATGGTCCCCAGAACAAAAAGCATCTTCAGAAATGGTGTCAACAACGATCACCTAAAAAAAGAGTTGACATGAAGTCACTTGCCTACGTGAGAACTTGTCTGAAATCCAAGTGTCCATACCTGGGCTTTTAGTTTCCTAAAGTACACATCAGAAAATTTTAGCCAGGCCTATGAAAATATCATAGGAGGTTACATCCTTCTAACACACAGCACACATCCTGCAGGCTTCAGAGATGAAATATGGATATGACCATAAAGCTTATCCTCATCTCAGCACCAAAGATTCTGCTCCAATGTGAACATGACTAAGTTACATAGAAATCGTCTACAAAAGCTTTAGGACCAAACATTATGAGATATTTAAGTATATTCTTCCAGGCAGTTAACCTTATACTTACAGCTTCAAACACAAGTTTAATTATATTTTAGGAAGTATTTTTGCTTTAAATGAAGAAGTTTATGTCATTTCTAGGTAATAACATCATCCCCCCTCATAGATCTCACTGAACTCAGTAATATTTCTGAAGAAAAGGTCCTATTTCTCCATTTCAGCTTTCATTATGCAACAATATTTCATTCTTGTTTCCCTCAAATGACCTAAAACATTTAAGAAGAAATCAGCAAGATGCACACCAGAAGAGTCCCAATGAAATTAGGGCCAACAGACGGGTGTTTGTACCCCCAAACTGGGTAATGAGATGGCTAAATACCTATTTGCACATGCTGCTGTTTAATTTACATGCTCACGGACAGATCTGATGTTCCTCATGCTTTGTAGGTGCAGAAGTTTTGTGCAAATCTTGAGTATGAGGTTTGCATGGCATTCAGAAATGTGTTGAAAAGGTGAAGCCATAAGCACCAGCATGAAAAAAAGTCTGATCCTTTAAAAAAAAGTCACAGAAGCAAATTGCAACCCAACTGCAATCATTCCTCATATCACTACGAAGCATAAAATATTCTATTAAAAGGGAGCCACTTGCAACATAGTGTATTTTAGAATTATTAAAGATGTTTGACTTTAAGAAAATCTGTTTGGAAAAATATGAAACTGCTCCAATGATTTTAAAAGTAATATGCTATACATTGCTATAGTCCAGAACCAAGATCAGTTCCAAATTAAAGCACCTATAAAACATCTGTAGTGCTCTGATAATTTTAAATCACTTTACACTGCTGAAGTCCAGATTCCCTATCACTTTCAAGCTGAAACACTTATGATAAATTTGAAGAGCTCTAATAATTTTAAATCATTGTGTACTGCACATGCTCAGAACCCTGATCACTTCCAAATTCAAGGGCATATAAAAATTTGAAGAGCTTCAATTATTTTAAATCACCATGTGCAGTGTATAGAGTGATTTAAAATTGTTGTAGTGCTTCACATTTTTTTAAGCACTTCAGTTTGGAAGCGAGTCAAGAAGCATTCCAGCCTCACAGCTCAAGACACACTGGACTACTTTTAAAATGTAGTACTCCTCAGAACTGGAAATTAAATTAAAAAAAAAAACAAACCACACACCTTATTTTCCCTCCTCCTCTCTCTTCCTGAAGAGGTGTGGCAAAGACAGGACCATTAAAATAATTAGCAAGTCCTTTAAGAAGAAGTGGGAAAAATGTCATTTTTATGCATGAGGAAAAGAGTAAAGGCATTAAAATTGCTTGAAAAGTTTGGATTAGCATTTTTCTCAAGTTTCAGCAGGGCCATACAGAGTTAAACGTGGAAAACTCCAGTTTCTCCATCCTAATGTCTGATGATAATGTCCTTTTAATCAATCAAGTGTTGATCCTAAATCTGAGATCCTCTGGCTTTGACTGGTGCTCTAAGGATTAGTAATCTCCACATTTTTGGACTTGACTGGATTTTAGTTGTTCTTGCCCTATTTAACATTAATCTCCAGCCAAGAATTGGTTGATGCTGCATAGTTGCAGCCCTCAAAAACTACCTGCCAGGAAGTAGGAATGTCTAAACTGGTAGGAACCTACCAGTACATAGAAACAACTCAAGTAACCATCAGTATGACTCACTGGTCCCCCCAGGCCCTGCAGAAGAACCCAAATTCTTGCAATGTTCAGGCATCCTGAGCTCTGCAGCCCTCCACTGCTCCTGAAGTAGAACCACAGAAAGGTTTGGCTTGGAAGGGACCTTTGAAGGTCATCTAGTCCAGCCCCCTGCAGGGAGCAGGGACATCTGCAGCTAGAGCAGGTTGCTCAGAGCCCCGGCCAACCTCCCCTGGAACATTGCCAGGGATGAAGTTTCTACCACCTCTCCAGGCAACCTGGGTCAGGGTCTCACCACCCTCAGTGTGAAGGAAAAAAAAAAAAAAAGTCTTCTTTCTAACTCATCTGAATCTCCTTTTAGTTCAACACCATCACCCCTTGTCATGTTGTGACTGACATCGCTAAAAAAAGTCTGTCCCCATCTTTCTTCTGGGCTTTCTTTAAGAATTGAAGGGCCACAATAGAAGCCAAATAGAAGATGACTATGAAAATCTTCACAGTAAAGGCGGCTTCTTAGAGCCTTCTCTTCTCCAGGCTGAACAACCCCACCTCTCTCAACCTGGTCTCACAGCAGAGGGGTTCCAGCCCCCTGACCATTTTTGCAGCCTCCTCCAGCCCTGCTCTAACAGGTCCACATCTTTCTTCTGCTGAGATTTCTGCCCATTTCCACCCTGAGCTGTTTCCCAGCTATTTTTAAACAGTCCCACTTCTTCCTGCAGAAGACCAGGCTTGGTGGAGGACAGGATGGAGGCTGTTTAACTTTGGGGGCATATCCCAAAGATGCCCACGGGTCTGAGCCTGGGATGCTGGGCGTTCTTCAGGATTCTGCTTCAGTGGAAACATACTGTCCTGCAGTTAGCAGGGAAAAGGGAAAAAGAGCCTGAAGGCACTGGAATAATGAAGCAAATGCAGTGACAGCTGTGGCAGGTCCTGGGCAGGACTGGCTCCACTGAGCTGAATTAATGGCATCAACAGCCCAGCGTCTCCATTAACATTTGATCATTAATTATTACCCTCTGACAGTAAGATCTGAAACCTTCTTATGAGTGGGCTGTTATTAATCTCCCTTACCTGCCCTGAAAAGCCAGCAGCTCTCCCACCTAAACAGAGCAGCTCTGTTTTGTTTTTATCTCCTTTAAAAAGAAAACAGCCTTTGCTTTCAGGATTAGTTCAGCAAGTAATAGCCACAGAACTACTTTTAAATTAATTGGGTGCATTCTGAAAGCATCAGCAACATTCCTGGCGTGGTCTTGTGTTGACTTAAACATAATGGTTACCTACTATATATTACTGGCTGCCCGTGCTTCACATCCTCAGAGGGGAGAAACACAAGTGCTGCTCTTGAGCTGCCTGTCATAACCAAATGAAGGGCTCGAGATGAGGGGGTTGAGTCCTTGTGCTTGTTGGGTTGGGTGGGGTGGGGGTTTTTAAAAGCTCTGCACAGCTGAGAACACCACCTCCCCAATCAGCACAGTGACCCATTTATCAAACTAAATTCAGAAAGTTGTTAGCATCAGAAAACCTATTCTAGAAGCTACACAAGCCCTGCACCTTTAGATCAAAAGGCAAATAAGTGTTTGGGGTTTTTTTTAGAAAAAAAATAACCTAGGCTTTTTCTAAAAGTGGAAAACAATAGTGAAGGCCTAATTATATCCCTACATTTGCATTTAGCAACCTTTGCCCAGCCTTTTGGCTCAGTGTCAAATTAAAGGAGAGTTATGGCACTTTTTTTTTTTTTAAATTACTATTTATTTCTCTTTAAACCAGCATAACTTGCTAGTCAGGAGAATGAAGCTGGGGGGGGAAAGAAGTTAATCTAATTTTTACTCACTGCTGTAAATCAGAAGCAAAGATTTCTGAGCCAGAGAGCACCAGGCTTCCTGCAGCATCACATGGGGTCCATGGACCTTCCCCTCCACACTCCCTCCTCTTTTTTTTTTTTGTTGAAGGAGTTGCAAGCACTGAATAGAAACCAAATCAGATTAGTTGCCTGTTTGACCTTTGCCTCAAAGCAGAGGGCTGCAGAAGATGCTGGGGCCAGGTCTCTTGCAGCACGGTGGCTTTTTCTGATAAGAGAGGCAAACGGACACAACGAGGACCTCGTGAGCTACGGGGGGAGGAGGAGGAGGAAGGAGGAGAGAAAGAGGAAGAGCAGACAGGTGGCCACAAGCCGCACAGCCTGCTGCCCTCCTGTGCCTGAGTTGCTTGGCATGAACAAAAAGAGAAAGGAGCCAAACCTAAAGGCAGGAAGGGATTGGGGTCACGCCTTGGGCACACCAGAGCATGGTCCCCAGGGTGATACAGGGGACTCACTGTACCCCCCCACGTCACAAGGGAATACGTTGACCTACTAGCATGGCACAGGGCATGGTCTCTTTGGGAGCAATTTCTTTTACAAGGCAGATGCAGGACCAGAAAAAAAGAAAATAAAACACTTAATACTCCTCCCCATCTCCCTAGGAAAAACATCAACAAAAAAAATACTAGAAGATATATTAAATAAAGTTTTCTTCATGTTAAGATTCCCATCTCCTCTTCAGCAGCATAGCTGCTCATACTGTTTCAGAGCTCACATAATAGGATATGTATTTTCAAAGGGGGCTGTGTTTCAGACCAGATGGTTTCTGTCTCCTGGTAGAGAAACAGAGACTCCACAGTCGCAGCAGTGTTCGGCACCGAGGCAGTGGCACCCACATTTTGGGGTCAGACAAAAGGATGAGTCGTGAGAATCTCAGTATAACTTGAAGGATTTTTTTTCTTCAATCCTTTAGTGTCAGTTTGCTGTGAAACTGGGTATCATGTATCATCACAAGCGATCACGCAAGCCTTATTCTGGTTTCACAAACACACCTATTAAAAGAACAGCATGACAGTATGCCCAGATTAGCCAGATAACGGGCAACGACTCTCCCACAGACCTAAATTTTCAGGAATTGACAGGATTTCACAATTAAGCAGCATCTTTCAGTCAAAGGATTTGTAATATCCTTCAGAAAGTGAACAGCTGCTCCATCATCTGGGAAACAGGTACCTGAATATTAAGGGCTCTGTTTTTCCTTACTGTAGGCATCTAATCCTACATATTTTCAATCCATTTTTCTGAAAAAATTAATTCTCCTCTGCCCTTGGTTTCTGCTGGAAAGCGCTGCAAAGTTTGAAGCTGTTGTGAATATACCTCACATAGGTGCTCAGAGCTGCAGGCACCTTTGAAAGCACCAATTTCTTACCCTAATACAACTCCCCTTGTCTCACAAACACCTCTGAATGCTTTCCACCTTAAGCAGGAGTGCTCAACCACCATGGAAATCTGGGACGTGTCAGTGGATGCGTTAGTTCAAAAGCAAGAAACCAACAACGAGGCAAAAGTCTCAGTTACGGCATGCATGAAAAGTCAATGTTTTTGCACTGACCTTTCACTTCCAAAGGTGAGACTGAAATGGATTTCTGTAACCCGACAGGGAGTTTTACCACTTTCAAACCTTACAGGTATTTGGGAGGTTATTAAAGAAAACACCCGCGCCACAAGATGAGAAATTTCATGGAAAACTTGGGATAATTAAAATGCCTAACAAATTTTGCTCTCTGCCTTACTCCTTTCTAGTAAAAGGCTTTTAATGAAGGAAGGGCTATTTCACTAATAAAAAATGCCATATAAAGTTATTCCACATATTTACATACAGCTCAAAACACTTCAGTAGTTCAACTTTTTCATTACAAGTCAAAACCATTTCTTTCCTCAATGTTCCCATATAATAAAAGTTACAGATTAAGCATTTTCTAAGTTGATGTAGTGAACAGATGTGCTCTGAGCAAAACAGGTCAGTCATCCACCCTTTCAAAACTCTCTAAGGTCATGAAAGTATCCCAGAGCATCTTAGATTGTCGTCCATAAATAAATATTGGATTCAGAAATGTGATTATGTAGCCTGAAATAATCTGACTAGTTGGAGAGCCCGTGCTCATTGGCCATAGACACTGCTGACATTTTGTATTATCATCTTCTAGAATAAATTTCTAGCAAGGCATTATCCATCCTAATGTGGACATAGTGTAGAAGCGAGACACCTCGATTGAAACACTGCACTTCAAGACATAGGAAAACCAAATTCACCACTCTTTC
>NW_008588838.1:23781-41363 GCF_000691845.1 Merops nubicus
CTCTTTCCCCACACCCTGTGGATTAAACAAAGCAACCTGCTCTAGCTGATGTCCCTGGGGTTGGACTAGATGACCTTGAAAGGTCCCTTCCAACCCAAACCATTTTATGAAATGAAACAGAAAGAACTCCTACAACTGGCTAGGATTTAGGCAGCAAGACAAATTTGGGAACATGGGTCTAAAAGACATCAGCAGGGATCGGATCCACTTGAGAAAGTTTCTCCTAGCAGATTGTTTACTACTTTAATACACTACTTAAATCAGTCCAGGGTTCCGGCAACGTGAAAAAAAATCCACCCACACGTGGCCAAATTTTCATAAATATTCCATAGATTATCTATCATCCCAGCAAATCCTTCCTTTTCAGCTGTTCTTGATCTGTAATGTGGAAGTATAATTAATGCCACATATGAACTTGATATACTCAATTGTTATGAATACCAGAGATTTACCAAAGCGATCAGAATATTATTAGCATTGGGTATTTTATTTTTTTTTTTTAACCATTTTCACAAAGAGTTGTGCTTTTTGTATTTAATCCAAGTTGTTGCTTGGATTGGTATTAAAACAAAAGACTCAGGTTAACCTCTAAGTGCACTGAAGTTATAGATGTGAAATTCATGCAGAGAAAATCTCTCTCCTGAATAGGTTGAATCCTTTTCAGAGATTTGTTGTGCTTTAAAGTGAACTGGGTATTTCCTTAAGCTGAATAATTTGTAAGTCCCTAACCAAGCCAATAACTTCCCACTTCTTTCTCCAGAACCCAATATTTTCCAAATAGTTTGAATAGTAATAATATACACTGCACAATTTTTAAATCTTCACTGTAAGTAGGGAGAAACAGAAAAAAAAAAAAGAGAACTTTACAGAAGTCAACCAGTATGGAGAACCTTCAAACACATTCCTGTCTCTAAAGAGCATCTGATTGCATTAAAAAAAAAAATATTTTTAATCATGTTAAGGATTTGGCAAAAACACAGACAGATGGGAAGTAGGTCTCCAGTTTCCTTGTGCTACTGGATAAATATAGCCAAGTTTTACATAGCCCATACATTACAGACACCATCCCTCTCTGTTTGGGTGTGTGAAAGCAAGTAGGCAGCACCTGAGGGTCAGGTCCTGCTCTGAGTTTCCTCAGAACAACGAGGATTAAATTCTGGCCTCAGCACTATTTGGGTCAGTTATGAAAAGATGTCAGATCCTAGAGGTTTTACGGGGTTTTTTTCCTCTTTTTTTTTAAGCCTACTGCTTAAATAACAATTTTTGAAGCTCTAGTTATGTTACAAAATCATCATGATGTTCATTAACAAGCGTGTGTTTTATTTAAGAGGCCCAGCTAACTGTTTTTAAGGCTAGCCCACATCTCACGCTGCGGGAATGCGCCAGCCAGCCAGCAACAAGCCAAGTCTTAAGCCAAGTTTTAGTCATAAAAGAAAAACTTGGTCCTTAATAATAAATCACCAAGAACATGTTTTTCATATAATGTGTATTGTGCCAGCCAAGAGCCCTCTAGTTGCTTTGATGCCAACCAAATGAAATGCAGATTAAACAAACTGAATTTCCTAGGCCATGGAAAGCAAATAATTACAGGGAGTTCAAATCACTGCATGCTGAGCGGTGTCACGGGGAGGAGAGCAGCACACAGGCACGCAGGCTTGGATTTGCACGACCCCAGTGGAGGGTGCTCAGCTTCTGCACCTTCCTTCTCTGGTCCACGTGGTACTAAGACCCTCTAGGAGCACCCTAGGAAGAGATCTGTGAGCTGGAGGGCAGAAAGCAGGATGAAACAACGTTGACTTCAGCCTTGCCTGGAGAGACAATATTCCTGAGAACTGCAGGATGTGTTAGCCACTTCCCTGTAAACACTGAATCACTCGTAGATGGGCATTAGGACAGCAAAAAATGATACCAGAAGTTGATACCACCTGACAAACTTCATCACTTTTGCAAAAATCGAGACTCTGAGGTTCTTTGGCTTTAGCTGGTAGAGTTCAGCAGAAGCCCCTGGAGTGAATATTTCCCAATCTTTAGCCTTCTGCACACGCCAGGATTCATTCACTGATCTGACTTGGTTTTGAACTACTGACCTGTAGCCAGAGGTCCACAGTCCATTATCAGTCTAGTCTCCTGGATCAATAACGTGGCCATATAATACCAGAAACCACATTACCAGTGGCTGCATCCCTGAAACCATTAGACCTTAACCACCTATGCTCACTAAAGCCCATATGTTAAGCCTTTAAGTGTTGTAATATTATTTAATTTTTCTTGACAAAAAGGCTTTCAGAAACAGGCCAAATTCATCTCTGCACTATTAGTAGAAGTGCAATTACAGCAAGAAGAACTTCTGTCCTTCAGCTTAATGATCAGATTAGCACAACTATAGAGGTTCTTAAGATCCACTTTGCAACCACCTAATTTTCCACGGCTTTTCTTAGTCAGATGATGGAAATTTGCAAAGAAGTGGGTAGTAACTCCAGAAAACACATCTCAAAGCATTCTGAAAACTGTGTTTCTCTCAGATGATACACAAGCCAATGCAACTGCACCCTGAATTTCAAGCCACCTAAAGTTACTAGTTATCAAATGAACAGGCAGCAACCTTTCATGATTCAACTTGCAACCCACATGCTACTGCGTATAAATTCCCAACTTTCTACTTGTTTATCGAGCTTTCCCTGCATGTATTATTTAGTAAACCGTTCATAGGAGCTCTGATTGTAAACATTTGTTTAGATATGAAATGCAGAAACACGTTGGAACATTTCCCACCTAAAGTTTTAATGACTTGACAATACCTTCAGCCCATCGGCTTCAAAAACGTTATCCTCAATTATGTAAGAGGGGGTTATTCTGCTGCTATCTGTTAACAGCTAGGACAGCTGTGGTTTTCTGCTTTTTTGCACTGCTCAGGAGAAGCAGCAAGTTCAGCTTCCTTTTTCTGCCTGGGGTTGCAAAAGCTGCGAGCTGAACAGGTGTGTGCAATCGCCAACCACAGCCACGGGCCCAAACTGCTGCTCTGCTAAAAATTCCACCCGTCGGTGACACACGCCGGTCAAGGTTGCACAACCTTGTTTTCCACAGGCTGTTTCTGATGATTCATTGCCCTCACGGAGGTGAATTTCAATTATCGTTAATATGCTGCTTTTTTTTTTCTGGTACTGTGCTAAGAACTTCCTCATTTTCATTTCTTCTCCTCCTCCCCCCTCCCCAGCTCTCCTAAACCAAGTTCTCTTGTTCATCAAGAAACTGTGAACATTCAAGAGAAAAATCTCCTGTATTGATCCCCAGAGCAGACTAGCACAACAGAAGATTCTCTATACGACAGAAACCAATGAGGATGAAGTTAAAGTTCTCTTCATTCCTTCACTTTTTACTGACAATTAGCACTGCTAAGTACTTGGTGATGTGAGATTGCTTTTGCAAGAGACACTTGTCCAGAGCTACCAAACTAATTTCACATATAGGTGAGTTTATAAACTCATAATTCTACTGGAACCAAAAGAAAGGGTCTGACATGAACTTGACTGCCCCACAGTTCCTGCAATGCAGTGGTTTGGATTAAGTTTTTAAAAAATAACTAAAATTCCTCCCTTTCCTAATTTTCATGTCAATTGAGGTCTTCTCACTTCATCTTAACAAAGGAAAAGTTGTGGAAAAGGCTCCAAGCAAAGTTTAAAGACCCTTAAAGATCTTACTACTTCCATTGTCAGTATAGCCTGTTTTATTTCCCTAGGTCTCCATCTCCACCTGAGTGTCAGCAGACTTCTGTAAATGAGGAAATGTGGGGAAAACAAAAAAAAAAAAAAGAAATCATGTCTTCAGGAAGTCAGACAACACCAAGAACAGCCATCACAAAAGCTGACATTGGAGACGTCTCACTTTTACATCTTACCAAATTCTGACTGCAAACGCATCAAATAATCTGTTTTGTACAAGGAAATCACAGCTACTGCAGAGCAACCACTTAGAAAGGTGGGAGTTAGTGCCTTCAAATGCAGTTGTCTCTGCTCAACACACACAAAGCACCTCATGTGGGTTCCTACAAGTATTTAAATCAAGCACCACGTGGACCAGAAGCTAGGTTTGGCTTCTTCACAGAAGCTGTGCTTTCATCAGGTTTTCCAAACGTACGTGTTCAGAGGCACATCCTTCTCCACGGAGCAGCCACAGCAGCCAGAGGGAAGGGCTTCAACCTCTGCTCCCCCGTCTGCTTCTCTTCACCCTACTCATGGTTTCCGAGAAGTCTGCCCAGCTGACACGATGGGCAGACAACAGGAGGGAGGCAGGGGAAGCCCTGCTCCGTGTTGTCTGCTGAGCTTGAGCAATTTTGGAGTTCTCAGAAACACTGAAGAGTTTATCAACACACACTTTGTATCTAAGGAATTTAGGTCTATTCAAAGGTTAGGTGGCAACAGGATGCAGAACCTCAGGGTCCATGTTTTGGATTTCTAGGGTTATAGACTAGATGGATGCTTAAGCTCAAGTATTTCTCTAGAGCCAAGACCTATGAAATGTCAAAAATTCCACCTGGCATATACCTGTATTCTTAGACCTCTAATTGTCTTCAAAGATCTAAGCTTATTCCTTGTAGGAAATCCTTAGAAAGCTGATGCTGAAGGGATCTGAACACCCTGTCCCCAGGTCAGAAACCTCCGTAGTGAACATAATTTTTATAACTCTTCCAAAACTGTGTAGAGAACTCTGCATACCTTCTCTTACAAACCCTTGTAAACATTTTGCAAGTCTTGTTGACCTCTCCTTTACAAAAACAGTTATAACAAAACAACCCCACCAAATGCAAGACCATGAGCTCTATCTCAAAGGAAGTTGGATGGCAAAGTTCAGGACATTTAGAAAGAAGGAACAGAAACTTTTCTTCCGAACTTTTTTCATTTAGAGCCTCATGACTTCAGATTTTGCAAGTGCTTAAGGAAAGATGTGCACACTGTGCGAGCACAGGCAGAAAAACCTGTGATTCATTGGCCTGTGGTCTGTATATTTAACTCCTGAATCACAGGATCTATAGTTGCAGAGTCATTCTTCTGCCAGTTGTAACCAAACAGCCAAGGAGAAGATCCACCGAGGAGAAAACATCCACCAAGGTGTCATCTCACCTGTCATCTACAAAGAGGGACATAAAACTACCAATTCATCATGTGAATTGACAATCAACTCTGACCACTATAGCTTGGTACCTAACAGCAGAGGCAAAAATACATCTCCTTGCTAAAAATAATGGTCCAAGCGTTACTCATCTGGGGAAGACACTGCAGCCAGACACCTACTACTCTACATTTCATACCTTTCATGTACTACTTTTGTAGTTAATGGAGGTTTTAATAGATGGTAGTCTATGTTCTTACAGGTGTCAACATTTACAGCTACACATAAAATAATAATCATGAACACCATCTTGAGAAGTTATTATAATCTCCTCCACCTAGATGCACCTTATAGGTATAGAATGTAAAGACAGGATCATTATTGATGCAGCTTTCCCAGCAAAATTTATAATATGAGACCCTAAGAATATGCATCAGTCAGCACCTGCAGCATTCCTCATACCACACACCACCATCCCTTCCTCATGTGATAGGTATATTTATTTTTTTTTTAAATAGGTGTATTAAACAAAGCATAATTCACAGCACTTCACTGACCCAACAACACGAGACAAAGCCTTCCTAGGGAGTAAAATACATGTTGGAGAAAGATGGCATGCATGACATAAACAGATTGTCTTAAAAATTACATCTTAGTCTGTGCTCCAACAGCCAGAGAATGACTTAAAGACTGGACACCTTATTTACATATCTTAAATCCCACTATACAGTTACCAGAGCAGCTGGCATTATATTCCAATTGCTCAGGAATTTAAACAAAAAAAAAATTGCTCAAAGTAGCATTAATAACTTTTTTTCCTCATACACCCTTCAGAAAAAATAGGCAGACACCTTTTCTGTTTCCTACCACAGATGAAAAAAATCCCACACTAAACCAAAATACACAACACACCATCCACAGAAAGAAAAAAAAAAACTCAAAACTATCTTCTCCAAAGGGTCAGAAGGCAAGGGCTTCAATTGATTAGAAGAGACAGCTTCCTTCACTTCACATCACCTTAAGGCTACTATTCAGGATGCACCTTTTCACATTCCCACCAGGGCAAGTTTTATGGCTGCTTCTCCTCAGAAGGCTACAAACAGACTAAAAAAAGATGTCTAAAAACCAACACTGTGTCACTACCATCACATGAATTACTCTATAATATCATAATTGCCACAATGCATTGAAATTTTGAACTGCTGTGGAAAATTTTAGGAGACAATGAGGAAGTTTAGCAGTCAAATAAATCACTATCTTTTGGGGTAGCGAGCTGCCAGGCCAGATTTTTGGTAATGGACAAGAAAAAAGAGCCTTGACCAATTTATGGGTCTCTGGAAGACCAGGTCAGTGACTGACCAAATTACATTCAGTTGTGCTGGGCAACTTCTTTATTGAATTTTGTTATTTATGCATAAAGTGGCACAAAATATAACACTGCAGTGGAAAAAAAAAAAAAAAAAAAAAAAAAAAGAATTAAACCAGAAGAGTTTATCCTTCCTCTTTAGTGATTCTGTTGAAATAGCCAATGTCAGTAAGGTATATTTGCACACAATTTTTTTCATAGAGAAAAAGGGTACTTTGAGTCAATTCAGCTACATCTGTAGTGATGGGTAAGTGTTTGTACTGCTGGTTAAATTCTTTGATTACTTCTCATTAGGGATCAGGGAGCAGTGATTTGGTATTTCAAACACTTCAAGTTCAGGCCAAAATCAGATTTACGTCAGTCCAATGTAGGATTTGTAATTTAATTTAAGGCCACGGCTACAACTCTCAAAAGTGGAGGTGTGATCAGATTGCATATTGGGCATTGAATTGTGGAAATGAAGCTCAGAGTTTAAATTCAGCTCAGCTCCAGGGAAGGAGATGCTGCTGTATTTACTGCCTTCATCTTTTGGTGGAGAAATAGAGGCTATATGCACTTAGGACTTCAGATTTTGGTAGCTACATATGTTTCTGAAATATTTTAAAATACATATTACTACATTCCATCTGGTTCTAAACTGGATGTGTCATCACAGGGGTCATCAGCTTCTGTCTGAACCAGACAACTTTAGTTACAACGTTGAGTATTAACTCAATAATAAACCCTTCCCTTCATGTAAATTCAGAATAAACCTTCATTTGACTTTCATGTTTTCACCAAGATTTTAGAACCCCACCCTGCCAAAGGAATATCTGGATTTTTTGCTAGTACTCTCAGCAAATAGGCGATTTCTAATCAAAGAGAGGGGAAGGGGGGAAGCTAGCATCAGAATATATTTTTAATTTTTAGCTTATGAACTATAAGATAAACAGGACACTGTAACTTCCTAGTGACAGAAACACCCGTTCTACTCGCTTACCAGTAATCAGCAAAAACTTCCAAAGCTACAAAATGTTTTGAACTGCAGCTCCTCCTCCCATGGAAAAAGCAATTCTTCCCTAAATGACACAGAAAATGTCATTTTTTATGGCATGTGGCTGTATATAGCTAAAATAAATCATTCATTTTCATTTAGTAATGTGTCAAAAGCATTAAGAAATTCTGCAGAAATTTAAAGTTTTAGGGGAAAAAATTACTAGGAGTGTCAGTAAGTACATAAAATTTAAAAAGTGAAAACTACTTTCATCATTTCCACAAAAACTAGTGTCTTCCCTGGCAAGATGGTTATGCAGGCACTAAATGCCAGGTGAGCAGAGCATCCAGAAGACATCCAGATGCTAGATAGCCAAGAGCTCACGAGAAGCTCCTAGAGGTAAGAGCAGTTCTTTACCCAGGTCATTCCAGATTTGGCTGTTAAACATGGTGTTGAGGTTTTGGTTCACACCCCCATCTCTGGGATGAACACAGGTGTTATTTAGACTTCAGTGCCCCCCAAAAATAAGGGGAGAAAACTCTCAGACTTCATAGTTTCACGAAGGTGCCCTCCATGGTGTCTCATACAATCTCCACTAGGTCTTGTTGGAGATCTCTGTGCTCTGTAGATGGAACATCTCTTGTTGTAGGACACGTCTGCTACAACATTCACTGTCCCCCTGCTTGTAGCAAAATGAAGTAAATCCATCAGCATCACAAAGCTCACACACTGCTACTCTCAGTTAACAAGTTATATATAGCTCCTGGTTTAGATAGCCTCTTTACTCCAGATTCAAAAGGTAATGGCTTCTTCTATTAAAATTTTATCAGACATCTATAAAGGCAGCGGTTGCTTCAGACTGCCCAGCACAAAGGCAAAAAAGAGGGAGAGGCTGATAAATCTTAAAGAGTTTATTATTAATACAGGGAAAAATTCTTTTGTTTGTTGTGACGTGTTTTATTGGCGTGCTCACCACGGTTCAATTTAGATGAAGAAGCAGAAAGATTGTTTCCTAAATGACAAGCATCATAAATAAACACAAGCAGAGGAATTCTTGTCTTGATATCCCACAGAGACACGCCAAACTATCTACAAATAGCCAGGCTAATGGGAAAATTAGAATACCTGCAGGTTCATGAGTAGCCTGCCTGTATTTTACTGCCCTTGACAAACACAACTGTTGGGTTTGCTGGAGTTTGCTGGCGCTGCACTGTGTCAGGTTACACCGGGTGGCATCTCGTCTGTGTGATGTGACATAACGTGACATGACTCAACGGGATGCATTGCACAGAGCAGGCAGGTGCCCACAGGAAACATACACTCCGTGACCACGGGTGAGTCCTTCAGCACAGCAGGTACAGAGCTCTGAGCCACTCTGCACGTCCAGCCATGTAGATAATTAGTGTACGACACCACGCTCTGCAATATGCTCATTCCGACTCGGCTGCTCCCTATAAATCAGAGCCTGAAAAGATATTTTATGGGGACTGTTGGCTGAGATTACTCCACGTTTGGGTGTTATAGTGTTGTGAAAGGAAGAGTGAAATCGCCTACCTCAATAAACATCTTAATTTAGGATGCAGCATTCAAACACTGCTGTATTAAGGGGTGGGATGGACACTAGCCAAGTAGATTTTGCATTTTATTTTGAGAAATAAACCTTTCTATAATGTTTTCACTGGATGAATATGTCATTTATAGCCAAAAATAGCATTCTATTCACCCCTGAGAAGGTCACCCAGCCCACCAAGCCAAGTGTTGATTGTTACCTCTTCCTGGTAAATGGGAACCAGCTACACTACAATTCATTTTTTAAGTAACCAAAAAAAGTCATCCAAAAAGCCTACCGTGAAACAGAAAACTTACTCTGCATGCTTTTGCAAACTAACATATTATGACATCATAAGAGCTTCAATATTAACCATTTCTGATTTTTAATTGGCAAAAACTTCTACAGCACCTTTCATAATTAAGTTTGCATCATTTGCTTTAGGTTTAATTACCATAAAGAGCTTCACAGATGAACATAGCTCATGGTTCTTCCATGAAGTCTGATAATCTTCTCTTTCATCATCTATGCATTGAAAAGCATCATGTCTCGCTAGCACAGGTATTAGCAAGTCAAAAAATATCAGAAAGCCCTGTCCATTTTTCAGTTTAGAGGCAGTTAAGTCAATTATTTTTATTTTATTGAAAGGGCCAACAAAAAGAATGGAGCAGAACACTCTTCCACATTATATATTTCAGGAGCCCCATGAATAGTAATTTTAGAAGCCATACAAACCTTCCTCCTGGCCACACTACCACAAGACACCACAAGGCTATTTATGTTGTTCTCCAAGTAAAATACACAGAAGATACTGAGAGTGCTCACTGAGCCCCCAAAATTATATTCCCCCCCGTGAACAAAGGACTAAGGCTAATGCACTGGTCTGGAAAGACACCAGAAGGTGCCTCTCGCCTCCACCTACGTGATGCAGATTCCTGCTGCCTTTGTGTATAGGTCGATGTGTTTGGGTATTTAATTGGAAGAAAATGCTTCTGAGCATGGGAGCAAGAGAGGTTTAAGCTACAGATCTGAGCAGCTCATGTGTGTGGTCGAGTGCATTGACAGGGAGCTACAGGTGTGCTAAGAAAAGGCAGGAGAAGCACGTGGGAGACTGCAAGGGGAAAGGGCAACAGCAGCCAGCACTCAGCCCAAGGTGCCCTTGCTTTATATTTAGGTATTCCTTGCCTCTAGTTTCAAAAGCATGTGTGCAAAATGAGCAGCTTTATTTTGCCCTTGCAGGAGAGATGTTCCCAGCCAAGCGAGGGGGGATGATGTGCTGTAGACTGACAAGGGCTGCTAGGCTCGAGCACCACGAGTGTTTCAAACTGTGGGAGAGCTAAACACGGAGTGAGAACGTTTTATTTTTAAAAAGCCTGGCAAGCCGTGCTCCCCATATAGCTCACTTCCTCCCAAAAACTTTCCCTAAAATATTTTCGTTTGATATTTTGATCCAAGTCCTTATCAGATCCAAATCCAAGGCTCCTGACATCTGCTCCCATCTCTTCTGCTTCCCCAAGGCAGGAAGGAGAAGTTGGAACCTTCAAAGCAGGTAACTGCTGCTCCTGCAACCTGACTGCAGACACGCTTGGGGTAGTGACCGTGGTCTGCTCTCAACTGTCAACGTTTACCAGCTCCTACCCACTTCTGAGATCCAGCCCTTCCATATGCTCAGAACAGAGTAGCCCTTGATGATGTGTTGTAACAAGGATGATCCTGCTCAAAGGCAGCTCTTTGTAAGCAACATTTATGCTGCATAAGAACATAAAAATAAATATCAGCATTATCAGTGCTGGCAGCAATGGATGTAATCACCCACCCCAAACCTCCTCTTTATTAATAGAGACTGGTTTCAGTCACTTTTTGCCTAGCCAATTTTAACTGTTCGAGCTGGCATTTCTATGCCAGGTATCTGTTTTAGAGACAGATGCTTTGGAGACACTTTAGCTCAGAAAAGTTGAGGCATTTCTTTGATGAGGGCTGGGCCGGGGAGAGGAAATGCATTGGCTTGCCCAGAATAACAGCAAGACTTTTTCTTGCCAAGGATCCTACCACTATTCAGAGCAGAAACTTGAGATTTAGTGGAAGCAGAGGTAGCTCTTGTCGGGTATCACCCATTTGACTCTGGCCACATTGTTCTGCTATACATTCATTTCTTTTTTTTTCTTTTTTTTTTTTAAATCTTTTAGACCTGAAATGTGTTTTCACACAGCTGATGCTTTCTTGAGGCTTTCAAAAAATCAGCCACATAGCATAGGCGAGTTTTGCACTGAGTATAGGGCTACAGGAGTAAAAGAAGTTATTGCCTGCAGATGCTGCTCCTGGCTCCCAGGCAGGGCTGAGCACTCAGGAAAAAAAAATCCAAGTTCAAACTGTCAATGCTCCTGAGCCAGAAATTAAACAAAAGAAGGTCTGGGGGAAAATCTGGGGAGAGGGAAACCAAGAGCCTGCTAACACAGGATAAAGAGGGGAGGAAAAAAAAAACAAAACTGATCAAGATCAGGTGAATGCTGGGTGCCAGAAAGGATGGAGAAGCCCCTGGGTAGAGCTGCCCCAGTCCCCAGAGCTAGGGCCCTTCCCAGCTTCTACCCAACAGCAACCACATTACAGGTAAAAACCAGCCCACAAGGGAAGCACGATGTGCTTTGGCTTGGGTTTTAAGCTCACAAAGCAGACAGCTTGCCCACAGAAGACCCCACATGAAAGAGTTTGGAGCTCTGCTGTTTGACTTCTCAAAGGACGGGCTTTTTGTTTCTCCCTCCTTTTCACAGAAACATCTGTCTTGCTGTAACCCTTGCCTCCCTCACATCACACTTCCAAACATTTACCCCATCGAGGACAGCAAAGTACGTGATCAAACCGTATGGTAACGTACACACAGGAGAAGGCCACTGTGTGTGTATACAATGAAGGTCACCCAGGCATTTTCTGGCTTTTGAATCCTGGGCACTGAGAGTTTTTGTGATGTACAAACCTAGGAGACACACACACACACACACAGCGCTCCCCACGGAATGGGTGCGACTGGGAGCAGCATCCTACTCCGAGGAGAAGTCTCAATGGAGCCTGTGGGAGCTGCAGGGTGCTCAGCACTTTTCAAAAGCAGAACATTTATATTTGGATTCCTAAATGAACTTTACAGCCTAAATTTAGGCGCCTATTTCAGACATCAAATAAATTCGAAAAACAAAAAAAAAAAAAAAGAAAGAAAGAAAAAATAAAACAGATCCATATGAGCCTCCAAATTTAGAGCTGGGTACCTCAAGTTAGTCAGCTTGGAGTGAAATGCAAACCTTGCACTTGGGCCCACATTCCTATCCAGTCGATTTCCAAAAGGGGAACTGATCAAGCATGCAAGATTTTAAAAGGATAATAATAACCCAGACTTGCTTGTGTGGATTCCATGCATCCTGCTTTATTCCTAGCTGCCACACTGTTGATTTGCATCTCACTTGCCCTCTTACACTGCTGCAACTCCATCAGCTCAGAGCTGGCTATGACAAAAGCAAGAATTTTGCAGAATTTCCAACTCCACAGCAGATGCTAAACCCTATTTCCAAAGGGAATCGTGATACTCCCAACTTCTAGTCCCAGCAAAGTCAACGGGGCTAAGGCTCTGAAATCCACCCTAACCTCTTCCACACCTTTCAATTTTGACTCCTATAAAATATCACTGTGCAAACATTTTCCATTTGCAGAAATCACCTGCTCCTGACAGCTTCTCAGGGAATTTTCCTTCACATGGAATACAATCTAAACATGTGTGTTGCATTAAGTTGGGTCGTATCAGGTCATGCCACCTGACACGGTATATCCCAACATAATCTTAATGCCATGTAAATCACTCATTACAACCAAACTTAAAGAAGAAAAAAAACACCACTAACTTTCCTCCCACCTCACAGACAGCTGCAGCAGATAAAATGTCTCTATTGTCATAAATGGCCAGGTGAGCATCTGTGTTTTTGGTGTTATTTTGAGGTGTTTCAGTACACCTCTATTTCCACAGAGGCCACAGCCACGGTCCTAACTTGCTGATCACTAATGGTGGAAGGAAAAGAAGCTTCATGACTTAATTTTAGAGAATATTTTCCATTTTTTTAGCAGATATACACTACAGGAAAAGTTAAAAAAAATAGTCAGAAATATTATAGCATAGTCATAAAATTCAATGCAGGTCCAAAGCTCAGGGAAAAGCAGCTTGGTGAGGCAGAGGAACAGGTGGGAGAGCAGGCAAAGGGGATCAGCTGTCCCAGGAGGTGAACACAAGCTACGGTGCAAATCCATTCCCATAGAGACCAGATTTCAGGTTCTCCCACCTCAGTTTAAGCAGTGGAAATTTGTAATTCTCCATCAACTGTACCTAACTGAGGAAGATCAGCCTCTTTTAATAGCCCCCCCCTGCTGCTCCCCATATAAAAGAGGGCAGGCAGGAAGGGCAGAGACCCACAGTGCAAGTTATCTCCTGCAATAGACCTTTTACCAACATTTGGAAGTGGCACAGAAAGGTCTGTAAACCCTATTTGCTCTGCACAAGACTTCATCTACATGCAGCCCTTGGAGCTGGCAAAATTATTCTTGGGCTTTTAAAGCAGGCATTGAAAATCAGCAGTTCTTCCATAAATATTAAACTATCACACTCATTATGACAAAGGCATCTGCTAAAGGCGATTATTTGTCTGAACATCCCACACAGCGTAGGTAGAACATGGGTTATGTTAAGAGCCTGTTGTAGGATGCAGTCTTGGATCATTTTATAAAGTATGAATTTTACATCCAAAGGGTGAGCTTAATATCAGGAATTATAACCATAGTAAATTATTACTGATTTTTTTTTCTTCCAATTCGGTAATTTTCAAGTTGTCTACCTATCTACTAGAACTGCACTGAGCTGGATTTAATTGCCAACAGGATTGTAGTTGTAGTAAAAGGAGCTTCTTGTGAAGTAGCTACAAAAGGATGCTTACAGGACCAGGAAAATAACATCCCTTTACACCGAAACAAACAATTACTGGTGATGTAAAAATATGGAGTCCCACAGGCAAGCACGAACCCTGTTTACAGTCTGGATTATTTCAGCTGAACTGGCTTTAAACTCAAATTCATGCTAGTGTAGGTACTGTAAATACAGTTGGAACCTTAATTCAATAATGAGATCAACAATTACACTTAAAGATTACTTAGCACTTCAGCAGCGTGAGCAAAATCCTTTTGATCACCTATATTGTGCTATTCATTATTTTCTTTGATGGTTAATAACACCAAAATGCACTTGTTAAAAAGAATAAAATCAAGTACAATATTTATACTTTATTACAAAGTACGTTAGCAAATCAGAGGGCTCAGAGCACCTAGGTTAAAAAGAAAACATCACCGATGTGTGATGTTTGTCTTAATATCTAGTTGTATTTTTAACATCAATAAAGCTTTCAAGCCCCAATCCATGGCAATACCCAGAAATGAGATCTTTTGCCCACCAGACTCACATGCTGGCCATTTGGTTACACATCTTTGTTTCCTTCTTTGTGTGGTCTATAGAAAACAAATCAGCATTTGCAAGGCACGGTGTAATTTCAAGAGGTGAGTGCTGGGAGACATTTTAGTAAGCAAGAAGAAAGCAGTTATTTGACTTGGAGATTTCAACACTGTTCTAAGTTGGGGGGAAAAAAAAAATGGCACAAAGACACTGCGCTAGGCAACAGATCATGTAAACATTTCCTATGACAGTCTTTCATCATATAGAGGAACATTTACACTGCCAGATCTTGTCTCCTTTAAAAATGTCAGCTTGGTAAGTTTGATGCACACGTGCTCCTTCTGTAAGTGTCTGCTCAGGCAGACAGTTTACTAATTTGTGGCTCAGTAAACCTTTCACTGCACCGAGCACCTTGAGGTTAGCACATCTCTAATCATTATTTGATAACAGAAATCTGTAAGCATCACATCCCTGGTAACAAGAACATTGTATCTTAGCAACCAGCCTTGATATTCAAACAATTTCATTAAAGCGTAGCACCTCTTAGCAGGTGGGTGAGTGCTGGTGTTGATAAACATTTATAACATGATCAACCATTGTGTTTGCCAACACTATAATCAGCATGACAAATTTATGAATTTGTTTACAAGCTCTAAGGTACCAACCTAAGTAGGTAAACTACCTTCTAGCATGCTTCTATATCTATAGATAGAGGCACATTCCGGGATTTGATGCTTCTGTCACTTGAACATATTGGGTAAAAGGTTAGCAGATGAACATCACATGTCACTGTAAAAATCACTATTTAAATTAAACCACAAAGGATGTGTTAGAGCGAGGGCAAAGATCATTTCACCCCCAAGAGAAGAAGGAATTTTTAAGTTGAAACTGCCTGTAATTTGTCCCCAGAACAGCAGGGTATGTGTGTGGACGTGGTGCCCCAGCCCCCCCCAGGTTGGTACTTCACCATCACAAGGCAACCAGCAAAAACCAGTGGTCACCACCACCCCATGACAAGGAAAGATGGTTTCCTGGCCTCATCCTGGGCTTTGCAGCCCTGCCAAAGGGAGATATGCAGGGTAACCCACCTGCCTCCCAAGGGAAGTGGGCAGGGGTCAAATTGTTCCAGCTCACCAAATACCCTCCAGCATACCAAGAGGAAAAGAGGATGGCAGACATTGAAGAGAACAAACCCAGTACCCTAATTTGGAAATGCAGCTTGGACATGCTCCATCCTACTCAGCAGAAAAGGGCTTTTCTAAATGTACCTTCTTACGTGGAAGCACTACAGACAGGCCAAATTTTGGTTACAGAAACACAGGAAATCTCTCAGTTCTGGGTTACAGAGCCCTGTCCCAAGAAAGCTCATCTTATAACACTCTTCATAAACTATTTTGCTTCAGCTTGAAAACAATTACCTTTAACTCCATCATTCCATTGGAAGATATTTTTCAGAATTTCACTCCTCAGATAATTTGAGGCCTCCTAATCTAGGGCCTGATTTTTTTTATGGCTGTTGAATATTCACTTGTGTCATTTAACTGAGACCACTCAACCCTTCTTGGTGTTTACAAGTGGCTCCTCCCCGCTTCCTCTGATGGCTCCCCCCCCCCCCCCCCCCCTTTTTTTTTTTTCCTTTTCTATTTTTATTTTTACACAGAGCCATCATGACCCCTCTTAGTCCTCATTGTGACTAGGCTAAACAAGTTGTGCTCTTTTATGGCTGTATTACATCAACACAACCCTGTGGAGGGCAATAGGTTTACTCTTTTGTAACCAAAACCAGCATTTGATCTCATGAACTTAAATGGAAATATCCTTCCACAAAGATTACTTTCTAAAATGATTCCTAGTGCTGTGTTGCTGCCTGAAGGAATGAGAGGGAGAGGAAGGGGACAGCCAGAAAAAGTTAGCTGGACAGCCCAGAGTCAGAAAATTTGACTGCTCTGTTTGTAATTTCATGTGCCAACAAAAGTCATTTCAATGCTTTTGAGGGCCAGATTTTACACAAGGTTACCAACCTAAATTATGAAGTCATATATCAGCCCAAATCCATCTCAAAATGTGACAATCTCTCCACCCCTTATTTCCTCTGCAAGGAGGCGCCACTCTTACAATCTCACAGGGTTCTCCAACACCAAGATCCTCAAGCACTGCCTGATACTTGCTCAGTGAATGTTATACCCAGGTTCAAACACGCTCTTGAATTCACACTCACATGGACCTACATCTATATTGTTAAGACCAAGGCAATCTGTGGCTGGGAGGCCATATCTAGAAGCTTCCAGACATTCTTTTTCTGAGAGCATAACACCCTTATAACATTATCCACCAGTCAGCCATGGATTTTTTTTCTCATTGCCATTTGTGGGGGAGCACAGGCCAAGAAGCAAACAAAGGCAACAGGAGTGGCAAAAATGTTTAAGGTCAATAGGTAGATAAATACATATTGTACTCCACCTTTGTACCTGATTAATGGTTATTATATTAAATTAATCAGAAGCAAAATACTTGGAACAGTCAAGAACTGCTTGATGAAGTGAACAGTCAAGAACTTCTTGAAGTTCAAGAACTTCAACCTAGCCTCCAAAATGACGACTTTTTTGGCAATTAACTGGTTTGTGCTATTTTTTCAAGCAAACTCAATAATAGCTTCACCAGAACTGCACTGTGTTTAAAATTTACCCAAAGGTGAAAGACAGAACACAAGAAAAAGAAAAACAAGAATATAAAGTTTGTACCTTGTACCTATTGCAGCCAAGGTAACGCTACCGCATCACTGATTTCACACTGGGCACCCTGCACCAGGCTATTAATCTACCTGAAATACCTGGGACCAAGTGAAGCATTATGAAATAGGTAACTGAAACTCCCTTTTTGAAATTAAAGTCATTGAGTGGGGGGAAAAAATAAAGAACACCACATTTTATCATTTCAGCTCGTTGTCTTTGTGGTTAGCTCTTCTCCCACTGCTAAGATCTGGTCAACCTATACACAACTGGGAAAGAAAATCCACCTGGCACTTCGAAAAATGTTTTTTTTCCCTCCTCTTTTCCTTTAAACTGACTGTCCACGTTTATAAAGCTAGATAAATATCTTGAGATGCTTAATTAAG